>NW_008826695.1:0-5367 GCF_000691245.1 Trypanosoma grayi
CGCTGTGCATGCTCGGCGTCGCGCTGTACCTCGCCCACCGCGTGATGCGCATCGAGAAGCGCCTCGCGCACCTCACGCGTGAGACGCAGCTGGTGCGCGGCGAGGTGGACGAGGAGCATGTGTACCCGCCCGGGACCGAGGCGGCCGCGCGCGCACTCGCGTCTTCGGATGTGCAGGGGTACAGCGCCCTCAGCTGAGAGGCCGTGCGACGACGCCAACCGAAGGAGCAACAGTGACACACAGAGAGACACGGGAATTAAGGAAGAATTGGGGAAGCGCTGCGGTGGCCTCGGCTCTGGCTGTTTTTTTATTATTATTTGCGGTGGCCACTGCTGCTCTTGCTGCTGCCGTTGCTGCTCTTTCTCTGGTGTACATATTACACATGCCCATCAACTGGCGCAGGTCTGTGGCTGAGACTTGCGTTAATGTCGCACTGTCTGCCTCCTGGTGTTGCCTCTCCTTCGTTTGCTGTCAGTGTGATCCCCTTCTTTCTCCTTTTGCGAAAGGGGCACCGCACGCCAAAGCCGACAAACCGCCCCCACTCATTTCTGTCCGTGGAGTGGCGTGCATGCGTGGGGGCGTTGCACGCAGGATACGGATTGGTCGTTGTTCCTTGTAGTTGTTGTTTTTTTTCTTTCCGGCACCGGCATGCTGCGGCGCACGCTGCAGTGCCTCCTGGAGAAGGAAAGGGCCACCACCGTGAGGCGCGCCGTCATGGCGAAGGCCCGCCCAAACAGCAGCCACCACAATAGCGGCAGCGGCAGCACCGACGAGAACAACGCCAGCAACGCCAAGGTGGACGAGAATATCGTCCGTCACATTGGCTTCGCAGCTGACACGCAGCATAGTAGCGTCATAGACATAGAAACGGACACGGCTGCACCACCGCAGCCACCGCAGCCGTCGTCGATGGAGCCGCCCCGCAGCGACGCCTCTGAGGACGCCTATCGCTTTCTGCTTCACCACATCGATTCCGAGATTGCGGCGCTGAAGCGGCGCGTCATGACGGTGGGGCGGCAGCGCACGGACATCGAGAGCAGTCAGACCCGCCGCATCCGCGAGCTGTTCGAGTGTATCGAGCGTCCGTGGCTGCTGCTGGAGTCGATCCCCGCGCCGCAGCTGCCCAACAAGGCGCTCGAGGTGTACGCGAAGGAGCAGGCCACGAAGCAGCGCGGCAACAGGGGCGTGGACGTCGAGCACGACGCCGTCTTCCTCGACGCGTGCCGGCGCAACTGGCGGGGAATGCCAATTGCGCACCGCAAGCTGTACGAGGTCGCCGCGCGCCGCAACGAGCACCTGCGAAAGGAGCTCAAGAAGAAAATGGCCAACGGCTGCTCCTTCTTTGAGGACTTCTGCGAGCAGGTGAAGGAGTGGACGGCGGAGACGGCGCGTGACGAAATGAGGCAGGCGACGCTTCGCAAACGCGGGCCGCCGGCGCGGTCGAAGACGGCAGCGACGGCAAAAGAAAAGAAGTCGCCAAGCGCCGCCGCTGCCGCCGCCAGACTCGCAGGGGAAGGGACCGCAGAAGAGGAGGTGCAGGCGCCAACGTTGCGCGATGCCCGTGCTCCGCGGAAAGGGCCGGTGCAAAGGAAGCCGGCGGCGAAGACGAGGGGAAGCGCGCCCGATTCGCCCGCGCAGCAGCGGAAGTCGAAAACGTTAAAGGTTCATAGAGCGAAAAAGCCGGAAGCCCGCCGTAAGACCTCGGCGAAACACAAGAAGAAGTGAGGGGTGGCGAAATATTTTGATGCCCAGAGGCCTGCAGGCTGCCGGTGCCCCAGAGCCTCCATAGAAGTCTGTGTATCTTGGCGCCATAACAATTCTGCATTCTCCCATTCTTGCTGCTGCTGCTTCGGCTGTTGTTGTTATTCTCGCGGCGTACGCCATCTGTGTTCCCTCTTTCTGCGCTCGATTGACTGTGATTTGTCAAATTGTATCGAAGCACCTTGTGCCACAGCAAGGAAAGAAGAGCCAGATAGATAGGTGTGCACATATTTTGTTTGTGCCGTGCGGGTCAGGCAAAAGAATATAGATTGAAGATATATATACATACGTATATATATTCAAAGTGCTGCCTACAGGTAGGCAGTTGTAGTTGTTTCATTTCGTTGTCTTTTCTTCCTGGTACTGTGGCTCCTGTGGCGTTGCTTTCACGCATGGATTTCGTCCCCCTCACGAGCTTCGAGTTCTTGAACTCGCTTCTCCAGGGCGTCGAGGCGCAGGGCTGCCTCATGACAGTGCGGGTGGAGGCGTTCACGTGCCGCTCCACACGCAAGAAAAGGCAACTCGCCGCGTCCATGGCGCAGTACGCCAACGCCAACACGCCGCCTCTCGCGCCCACCTGCCAAGCAAACCTGCCGCCGCCGCTCATGCTGGGCGCTGGTCCGCCGGTCGCGTTTGAACACGTCGACCCAGAGGACATTGACGAGCGGCTGGNCCTGCCGCCGCCGCTCATGCTGGGCGCTGGTCCGCCGGTCGCGTTTGAACACGTCGACCCAGAGGACATTGACGAGCGGCTGGTGTACCTCGTGGCCGCGCTGAACAGTATCTACGGCGACGACGGCTACGACTTCTCTGTCCTCACCGAGGAGGACTTCGTGGTCTGCGACGAGGCGCAGGTGCGGGCGGAGGTGGACGTGACGCTGCAGTCCATGTCCGATGCGTGCAGGCCGGCGGTGGGGCAATTTTGGACGCTCGTTGGCGAGCAGGTGGGTGACGCGAGCCAGGGCTGCGAGTACTTCCGCTTCGTGTGCCCCAGCTGCGACCCCATGGCGTCGCGTGCGCTCTTCTCGCAGCATTACTTCCTCTACAACAAACGCACACGGCTGCTTGTGTCGCTGCTGCTGTTCGCGGAGGGCAACGCCTACCGTGGCGACGATGGCTGCATCGCCGGCAACGGGTTCTACGTGGAGAGCGAGGACGCCGCGGCGGATAGCAGCATCAGTAGCAGTAGGGTGCGGCGTGGCGGCCAGGAGCCATTGTCGCTGGAGGACGAGGTGGGCGGCAAGAACCGCCACTTCTACTACGGCTCCTGAGTGCGGTGCAGCAGCGGCAGCGACCCACTCAGGGGAGAAGGTGAGAGCGATCAAGGCGCGACAGGGTGTGGAGAAATCGAATCTGGCGCATGGGGTGCGTCACGGCCGGGGGAGGAAGTCGGGGAGTCGATGAAAAACAAAAAAAAAAAAGAATACCGCTGCGTCAGCGGTTCTTTTCGCACTTTCAGCTTTACGTTTTCTTTATGTGTCTACTCAATTTTGTCATCATGTTTTTCTCTGGCACCTTCGTTTCGTTTGATTGTTGGCGAGCGGCTGGAGACGTTGGGCGGGGTGGCCGTCACTGGGCGTGTGTCTGCGCGCCTGTGTGTGTGTGTGTGTGTGTGTGTGCCCGCCGCGGCCCGCCCCCATCACCCCCGCAGCGGCGGCGGTGGTGCCTCCTTTGGCGTTGCCCCCACGACCGTGATGTGGCGCCGCATCACCTCGGTGTGGTCCATGTCTCTTCTTCAACGCCTCATTCTCTCTCTCTCTCTCTCCCTCCTTCGTTCCCCTGACGGGCTGCCAGCGCTATTTTACCCAGAGCACTTGTTCATTTCATCTTGCCTGAACGGCTGCTGCTGCGGTGCGGGCGGAAGGTGCACACAACTCCCGCACACGATGGTGAACACCGAGATCACACGTCTTCGCGCGTTGGCCGACGACGCCACGCGTGACTACGCGGCGAAACGCGACGCGGCGGCCAAGGCAGTTACAGAGGCAGAGCGCATGCAGCTGAACATCGCGGCCGACGGAAATCGCACCGAAGCGAAGTGGGCGGTCGCCGTTCAGGCCCGCAAGGACGCCGCCGCCGCCGCCGTCGCCGCGCAGGAGCAGACGTCAATGTGGGCTGACGTGGCGAAGTCAACAGCAGCAACGCTGGCCTCTGAGGTCCGGCACGCAGCCAATGCCGAGAGCGCGACGCCGAGTGGGCTGCAGCTCAAGGAAGCCGCGAGCAACAGCATGACGGCGGAGGCGAAAAGGGCGTCCGCGGCCCTCGTGATGGCAATGATCGATGTAGCAAAAGAGAAGCAGGAGGAGGTCGCGCTGCTGCAGCGAGTGACGGCCGACGCCGTGGAGGAGAGTAAGACGGCGAAGCATGACGAAATCGAGGCGTACATCAAGCGGTTGGAAAACGATCTCTCCTCGAAGTCCACAGAGGCGCAAAGCCTTCGCGAGAAGGCATCGGAGGCGCAGAGGTCAGCAACTCAGGCCTTGCGACAGGCTAAGGAAACTGTGCTACTCACAAACAGCTCTGAGCTGAACAACGGTGTCGACCAGGTGCTGGGCGCGAGGAAGAACGAAGCTGAGGGACGGGGGTGCTGTGTTGCCCTGTAGGCGTGGGCTCGCCAGCAGCAATCCGCATGATGGCGGACATGACTCCCCGAACAGCAGCTCCCGGACTGCCTCTTCATCTGGCCAATCCTACACCCGCGAATATATAGTATTAATTCAGTCTGCACTGGCTTCTTTGTTTTTTGTTTTTTCCATTTGTTCTACTATGATGGCGGGGCGGGGTGAGCTTTACCTCGCGCTTGCATTTAACCCATACATACCCAGGCATGTAACACGCATGTATATATATATATGCACATGCGTAACTTGGAAAGAATTGACTTGCGTCGGTGGATGTGGCTCTGTGGGTCTTCAGAACTTTTTGCTGAGGTGCGAGCCAAACAGCTCGCTGTTGCGCCACGGGCGGCCCTTCTTGTGTTGACTTCAGTTGTGGGTGTGTGTTTTTTTTCTTCTTTCTGTGCGTGGCCCCAGCGGCGAAGAAAGCAGATATAAAAATATCTATATATATATATATATACCAGAAAATGGAAGAGGTAATTGAAATCACGCAGGTGCAGGTGGGGCACATTGTCGGCAAGGGCGGGGCAACGATCAAGGAGCTTCAGAGCACGACGGGGGCTAAGGTGGAGATCATCGACGGCCCCAAGGTGCGCATCACCGGCGAGAGTGGGCAGGTGGGGGCCGCAGCGGAGCAGGTGCGCGCGATTGTCGCCAGACAGGAGAACCCCGACTACGAAGGCCCCGTTGGAGCGAGGCTGCGCAAGGAGGCGAATGCGCTTGGCGACAAGCGGTCCAAACTCTTTGACGAAGCCACAGCGAAGCGCAACGCCGGCGACCATGAGGCCGCGAACGCGCTGGCACAGGAGGCAAAGGATGCCGGAACGAAGATGGAGGAGAAGCACCGCGAGGCAGCCGCTGCGATTGCGCGATACAACAACGAAGAGAAGGGTAAAGGCGACGAATACTTCGACATGCACGGCCTGCACAAGGAGGAGGCCATGACGGAGCTGCAGTCGCGCCTCGAGCGGTTGCGGGCGCGGCCCGC
>NW_008826696.1:0-5362 GCF_000691245.1 Trypanosoma grayi
AGAAGTTTAATTGTTATGTATTGTGCCTCAATGGCCGCATGCAATTACGTGGGCGTCCTCTCCGCCGTCCACCAATGCTACTCAGCACACGGCAGAGAAGGCCAATACCGCCAGGAGCAGCAGCAGACACATCTCGCCGCTCTTCACAGCCCCGTCCTTCACATCAATGGAGACCTGCTGCAATATCTTCTCCGTATCATCAGCGTGCTCTTTTGTCTGTGAAACTTGTGCCTTTGCCTCCGCAGTCTTCTGTTTGGCGGCTGCCGCATCTTGTTCTGCAATCACAGCCTTCTCAGCAGCCTGCTTCCCCGCATTTTCAGTCTGCTGTCTTGCCTGTGAAACTTGTGCTTTCGCCTCAGCGGCCTGCTGCTTGGCGGCCACTGCAACCTCCTTTGCCCGCGCTGCCTCGCTCGCTGCGGCTTGGAGTGTCTGCGCCGCAGCTGCCGCACGGTCGATTAGCTCCCCAGCATTCGTTTCCGCCTGCGCGGCATCCGCCACTACGGTATCAGCGCCAGTTGTTTCCGCCTTCATCGCCTTTGCTGCGTCTTTCGTCGAAATCCCTGCGCGATCGGCGCACACCCGCGCATCTTCCACGTTGTTGTATCTCCATGCCTTCGACGCACACTCTGCGTCTGTTGCGGTGCTGTTCACATTGCCCGCCACTCTGTGAGACGTCTCCGCCATCATCTTGGCCTTCGTCGCT
Source organism: Trypanosoma grayi (assembly GCF_000691245.1). Classification (NCBI taxonomy): domain Eukaryota; phylum Euglenozoa; class Kinetoplastea; order Trypanosomatida; family Trypanosomatidae; genus Trypanosoma; species Trypanosoma grayi. The sequence goes on from NW_008826696.1 coordinate 704, forward strand.
GCCGCCAGTGCGTTTGTCACCAGGGTTTCTGCAGCTGTGGCGTACTCCTTGACCTTCTCCACCGCACTCCCTGCATTCGCCGCCGACCTTTCGGCTTGCTCCAAGGCAGCCTTGGCATCTGGTCCTGCTTCTCCTGCTGCCGCGGACAACTCAACGGCCTTCACCGCGTCCACAGCAGCTTGTATGGCTGACGCCGCCCGAGTTGCTTCTTCACGCGCCTTCGTAGCTTCTGCCACGGCTGCGGTACACGCAGACACTGCCGGAGCGGCCTTCTCCTTTGCGGTTGCAGCTTTCGCTTCCGCATCCTCAGCGTCCAACCGCGCCTGTGGAGGGGCTTCTTCTAACACTTCTCTTTTACAAGAGCCATTCCCAACCAAAAGCGCACAGGAAGAGGCACTCTTCGCAGTCTCTACGGCCTTCTGCGCTGCAGTGAACGCCGTGTTGGCCAAATCCCCAACATCCCTCAGCCCTTTAGTGCACTCCGCCGCCTTCTTGGCCTTTTCCAGCGCAAGCTTTGCACTCTCAGCCGCCTCCCCCACTGCCCCTGCTGCTGCTAGTGCCTCAGCTGCTATCGTGGTATTGGCATCCTCCTTCCTTGCATTCGCCTCTTCCAGTGCTGGTCCCACGGGTGCTGGCGTTATCACTTGAGTGTTTTTGGCACCGGCAGCAGCTGCCGTCACGCAGAGGGATGTGCAGCACAGTGCGAGGGCCAAGACACACACAGCGCGTCGCCCCATCATCAAGACCAACTGTGGTACCTAAAAGGCTGAGGTCTGCGCAGAGAAATTAAAGAGAGAAACACCAGGTAGCACGCGGAATCAGAGACACAAATAGAGCACGGCAGGGCACAATAGATTCAACGCATGCCGCAACCACAATCCAAGGGGAATCACACAAGATAAAAACCAATTAGCTGGCTGCGCACACTCATCGCCGAAAGGAAAGCCCAAAACCCCCACAAAAAAAAGTTATTATCCAACGTTTATCCCGAGCACAAAAGAAAAAAACAACAACAACATCATCTAAGCCTCATGGAACGGCGCCCATTCCCAAAGAGGATAGCAATGAGTAGCAAACAAAAAATCATAATGATGAAGATCGTCTCAGGGGCTGTATGCGATTCAATAGAGATCAACACCCAGAAGAGATCCTTGTTACCATACGGCCACGCAGGCCAGCAGTAGCAGCAACGACGCACGCCCCCACGCAGGGCCGCAGCTGTCGTCCCCCTTGAGAGACGTGACCAGATGGCTCACTTCATTCTCGCCCTCAGGGAGAGACGGTTTGCCCGAAATCGCGGCCTCCGCGTATTCTTTTGCCCTTTCAGCAGACAACACTGCCCCATCCGCGAGCTTCTTCAGCTCCTCAGTGGCTGTCTTCAATGTTTTGGTGTAAGCTTCGACATCATCAGCCTTCTTCAACGCTTCCACGGTCCGTGTCACTGCCTCGCTCGCGTGCGTACTTGCGTCTTCCTCCGCCAATTTGGCCTTTTTGGCCACATCTTGATCGTTCACCGGTGGTGGAGGCCTTTTCTTCTTCGCCACCGCCGCCGCCGCCTCTGCCGCCGCCCCCGCGTGGTTCGCCGCCGCCTCCGCACTTGTTTTTCCGTCCTTGACACTCTCCAGTACAGACTGAACTTTCTTCAGTGCCTCCTTGAACTTTGAATCGGCTGTCTGTGCATTCTGCTCCGTCTCCTTCACCTTCGCCTTGATTTCCTCAGCAGTCGCCGCCGCCTTTTGTGCGTCCACCGCCGCCGCCTTGGAATTCTCAGCTGTAACCTTTGCGTTGCCTGCCAAAGCCTCGGCAAGTCCGCCCGCGCTCTTCACTTTGAGCACCGCGTCCACAGCCTTCGTCTGTGCAGCCTCGGTCTTGGCCACCGCACCCTCCAGGAGCCCCGCTGCTTTCGTGAAGAGATCAACCGCAGACTTCGCTGTGGCCTTTGCATTGGCAAGTGAATCGGCGCTCGGCTTTGCTTCGCTTGTTTTTTTTTTAACCCCCTCCGCGAGCTCCCGTGCCTCGACAAGGATCGTCGAAGCCTGCTCGATATCATCTTTTGCCTTTGCAGCCTTCTCCTGGGCCGCGTTGGCGTCCCTCACTGCCCTCTCGGAGCCCCTAAGCAACTCCTTCGCATCCGTTGCCGCCTTCTCCGCGTCCTTCAGCACCGCCTCCGCGTCTTTCACTGCCGCTTCCACACTCCCTCTTGCCGCCTCCGCAGACTTCGCCAAAGTGCCGCCTGCGGTGGCTCCCCCATCGCCCGCCTCCGCACTCTTCCCAGCAGCGGCAGCCGTCACGCACACGGACACGCCACACAGCGCGAGGGCCAAGGCACACACAAGACGTCTCCCCATCATCACAGTGAGCATGATCGCGTAAGTATCTGAAGTCCGCACAGTGAGAAAGAGAGAGAAGAGAAATACACAACGTGTACCAAGCACATGGCGAAAAAAAGAGACACAGCGAGGCACAGAGCGAAGCTAACACGCCAAAGGAGACTCAAAACGAAGCCAGTACTAAGAGAACGTAGCACACTTACCCACTCCAAACAACTTTGCAAAACCAAGAGAAAAAAACAGCGACAACGCCGCTGTGTACGTGTAAGCAAATGCCAGCATGGGTACGAGTCTACACACTCCCGCCCGCATCATTCCGCGCAGCACAGACTGCCGGTGAAGTGCAACGAGAGGTGTCGCGCGAGCCCACACTTTCATCGACACAAAGGAGCCACCAAAAAGGGAAAAGCTGGGCTCGTGTCTCACGTGTACTCCAGCAGCCTTGGAGGGTTCAGTCCAACAGAGCAGCAGTAGCATCGAGAACAAAGAAGAAAAAAAGAAAAGAAAAAAACCTTTAAAATCGAGTATTCGGTCCTCAAGAGGACCCAAAACTACGGTGGGACCATATTCCCACGGTTACACCGAGATACCTTGCCGCACAGCCACCCAGAAGCTGACGATGCGGAGAAGGAGTCCGTTAGCGGGCGGCATACAACTGTACGCAGAGCAAAGCCCGGAGAAAAGATGAAAACAACAGACACAGCCCCCAGACGATATATCGAGCACAGTAAATATCATCGAGCGTGAATAGGGCAGCGCCCAGCCCACAGCCGGGCAGCAATGAATCGAAAACAAAAACAAACAATCTTACCAAGCTAGTATTTAGCCTCCGCGGGCACACACACACACAATTAAGGAGGGGAGTAGCGAGCTGCGCACACCCCACCCACAAAAGTCTCGCTCAGCACAGCACTGACAGCAGCAGCGCCAGCAGCAGTGGTGCACGCACCCACGCAGAGATGCTGCTGCTGTCCGCGGTGTTGGCGCCCGTTGGAGAAGGGCGTGCTTCTTCACGACCCTCCTGACTGCCCGCGGTTGCTCCTCCCGAGCCCTGTGGGCCACTCAGTCCCGCCTTGGCATCCGCCGCCAGCTTCTCCGCGGCCTCTCTGCGTGCTCGCAGATCCGTTTCGGCTTTCTGCTTGGCGGCCACTGCAACCACCTTTGCCCGCGCCGCATCGCCCACTGCGGCTTGGAGTGCCTGCGCCACACCTGCTGCACGGTCGATTAGCTCCTCAGCCGCCACTCCCGCCTTTTCCCCCTCGCTCAATGCAACGTCTGCAGCGTCACTCACACCATCCCACTGATTGTGCTCCCAGCTATCCGCCGCATTCACCACATTTTCCGCCATGGTCGCAGCTATCATCGCTGCGGCTTCTGATTTCTTCGCCGCACTCTTTGCATTCGTCGCCGCACTCCGTGCCGTTTTGGCTACTCGATCCGCATCCGTTGCAAACGTTCTCACTTGCTCCACCGCACCCTTCACCATGCCTGCTGCGTGTTTCGCCTTCTCGAGTGCATCCTTGACATACTCCCCTGTCGCTGCCAGTGCTGCAAGTTTTTCCGCCTTCACCTCTGCAGCTTGCACTGCCGCTGAGGATTTCTTTGCCGCCCGCGTAGCGCCGTCCAGCGCAGCGGCAGCTGCACCCACGGCCGCATTAGAGTCCTCCTCGGCTGCTGTAGCAGACCCCCATGCATCTGCGGCAATACGTTTCGCCTCTGCAGCTTCAGTTTTTGCCTCGGGAGCGCTCCGTGCCTCCTGCTGTGAAGTCTCCCTTTCTTCTAAGAGATTTTTCACCAACTTCCGTACATTTTGGGCGGCACTCACCGCTTTCTTTTCCGCACTCAGAGCCCCTCTTGCGGTGCTCCCAGCAGCAGCCGCTGCGCGCTTTGTGTCCGTTGCCGACTTTTTCGCCTCTTCCAATGCAAGCGCTGCGTCTTCTGCTGCCTGCTTGGCCTCCGTTGCTGCAGTGATTGCCCGCTCCGCCGTCTCGATCACTTCATTCTCTTCAATAGCCACCTCTTTCTCCACGGTGCCCACCACCGAATCCATTTGCTTCTTCACATCTTGTTGCAGCGCCGAGCCCCCAACCTCATCTCCCGCCGCGTTGCCACCCCGCCCAACACCAGCAGTCGCCACGCACAAGGCCGTGCAGCAACACAAGAGAGCCAAGACGCACAGACCGTGGCGCCCCACCATCATGAACAGTATCACCTGAATGACTGAAGTCTGCAGGGGTGAGGAGAGAAGGGATGCACAGCAGGCGGCCAACACACAGGCAGGGTGGGAGAGAGCACCAGCAGCCAGTGTGCGTCGCACCACACGAAGCAG
>NW_008826697.1:0-5361 GCF_000691245.1 Trypanosoma grayi
CCGTACGCCCTGCGCCGCGCTGCACGTCCCGCACGTCCGCCGTCGGCCTCGCGGCTAAACGCCTCCACGGCCGCCAGCAGTTCCTCCAGTCCCTTCGCCACGCCCGCTGCCGCAGCGGCGTCATCATCACCACCATCGTCACCGTTACCGTCCGCCTCCTCATCCTCCAGCTGCTGCTGCTGCTGCTGCTGCTCCGCGTCGTCGCTGTCGTAAGCGGAGGAAATGTCGAGGGAGTCCTCGTCGTCGCCCGCAGCAGCAGCAGCGGCATTGTCGTCCTCATGCATTTGGTAGGCGCGGTCGCCGCCGCGGCTGACCCACTCTGCCCGTGTCAACTGCTCTTCTTCGTGGGCGAAGGATGGGACAGCGCCGCGGTCAGCCTCGAGCAGCGCCTGCTGTGCCTGCAGTTCCTCCTCCTCAGCCTCCGTCAGTGTCCGCTCGCCGGCGACCGCACGGCGCGTCTCGCGGCGCATCGACTGCATCATACGGTCAAACTCGTCATCGTGGCTAGCCATGTGGCTCTTGCTGTTGCTGCCGCTGCTCCCGTCGCCCTTGGCTGCCCCTTCATTCAGGAGAGCATGTGGTGGCGCTGGTACCTTCTCCCTTTCATATTCACTCGCGCCCTCACGTATCTTCCGCAGCAGCGCCATGTCCGCCTCGTCCAGGCATGACGCGCCGCCATTTCCCGTTGCTGCTGCTGGTGTTGGTGTGGCAGTGTCAACGAGTGGAGCAATGGTGAAACTGCCGTCGCCCCGCAGCGAAACCACCTTCGCCACATGGTTCGCGCGGTACGACTGCAGAAGCTCACGCATCTTTGGTGTGCCAGCGCGCGCAAACGCATCCTGTTCCTCACGTATCTTGTCGCGCCGCTCCAGCAGGTGCATCACGTCGTTAAAGGCCGCGTCGATTGCGGTGGTCTGCTGCGCGCGTTCTGCGCGGTCGCGCTGCGCCTGTGCGCGGTGCTCCTTGCTGCTGGCCAGCACCGCCTGGAAGCGTTCCTCGCGTGTCTTCTTCCGCTGCGGCGCCCCCTCCTCACCATCGCTGCCGTTGTCGTCGTTCTCTCGGGTGCGTCGGGTGGCACCGAGGAGCCCCGCGCCCAGCAGCGGCTGTGTTGCTGCTTCTGCTGCTGTTCTGCGCTGCTGCTCCTCCGTGTCGTCGGAGAGGCGGAACCTCGCCGCACGGCGGGTGCTGCGTGAGTCTGCCGCGTGCATTCCGCCACGCCGCGCAGGCGTGAGGCCGAAAGTCGCCGTCCTCGTCGTCAGTGCCGTTACTGCAGTTGACGACGCGGACTTGGGCCGATCGAAGCGGCTGAATGTTGCCGCATCGTCGGCAGGCGGCGGCGGCGCTGACGTGGGCGTGTCGGACTCCAGTGTGTCGCGCAGCCGCAGTTCCTCCTGGCGAAGTTGGAAGCGGCTCTGCTTCGCGCCGAAGCGGGTGGCGGACGCCTTGGCGTCGTGCGCGGCCTCACGGCGTTTGTGCTTCTGCACGATCTTTGCGTTCGACGCCGTGCGCCGCATATGTCTGGTGCTCAACGGGAGAGAGAAAAGTGCGAAGTGTCGCCGCAACACACACGCAGGCCGACTTGCTGGTGCTGCTGCTGCTGCTGCTGTTGCTTCTGCTGTTGCTTCCTCCTGCAACTCTACGTGTGTGTGTATGTGAGAGAGAGAGGAGGGGGTGGTGGGAAGGGCGAGAGGAGAAAAAAAACAGCCATCCATACCGAGGGCAATCAAACACAAGGACGATGGAAATAAAGCGAAGTCTGTGCGACGGAGAGTTGGCCTGCATGTGTGTGAGGCGTCATGCGGCTTTAAACACATCCCGTGTGTTATGCGCGCATACATATATATATATATATATATATGAATGAGCGTGTGTNTTACCGCCACCCCCTCGCCAGCCACTGCAACTACGCCATCAACGACAATCATGACACATGCACACATACGTAGAGGGAAAGATGTGTGGAGAGAGGGGAAGAGAAAACCCAAAAAAATACTGAGCACTCCCAGCTGTGCAGGACCCTTTTTCTGCAGTCGGCCTCTCCTCTCTATCTCTCTCTCTCTCTCGGCAGACAGCGCGAGATGCTGCTGCCGCATGAGCCTGCTTTGCGCAGCTCATCCCTCCTCCTCCTCCTCCTCTCTTCTTCACCTCGCTCTCTCTCTCATAATCATGCTTTTGCTTCTCTCACGCACAGACACTCTCCTTCTCCACCCCTCGCCCTATTATTTTCCTCCCATTCTCCCTTCTCACCTCCTTCTTCCGCCTATTCATGGCGGCTTTCAGACTCGCTATACGCTGCCGCCACGCCCTCCGCACACCTCTTAAGCAACGCGACCACAGGGCCGCATTGTAGTGCCTCGGCAGCTGCGGGCAACGCGGCGTTGGAAAACAGCTTCCCTTCCGCTACCGCTGCTGCTGGCGTTGTGGGTATTGCCGCTGCCGTTGTTGCACGGCTCTGTGCCACGGCGTTGCATTTATCATAGCACTGCGCCACCGCGATGACGGCGTCCTCGCAGCGAAGCTCTTGTGAGGGGACAAGGTAGTTGTAGCGCGTCTCCTCAATGCGGTCGAGTACGCGGTGCACCTCCTCCTCGTCCTTGAACAGCTTTGTCCGCTCCTCCCGCACGGCCGGCTCCAGGACGGAGTCGTCCCGCAGCGGTTGCATATTCACCACTGGCAGTGGACGCACCTTCTTCTTTTTGACTTTCTCGCTAGCAGCAGCGGCAGCAGACGTGGCAGCATCCGCCGCTTCAATAACAGAGGCAGCCGTTGTTGTTGTTATTGTTGTTCTTGTTGCCGCTCTTGCTGCCGCGGCTGTTTTGGTTTTGATTGGTGTTTCTGATGAACTCCACCGCAGTGGGGACGGCCGTGGGCCGCTGAGGAACCACGACAGTGGGTTGTACCATTTGAATGGCCGCCGCGGATCCTCATCGTCCTCGGGGCGGTGAATGAGGAGGAGGTCGCGCGGGGGAACCGATAGCCCTCGTGCCCCAAAGACGCTATTCTCCGTTGCTGCTCCCAGCCGCACAAGCAGGAGACCAAGCTTGATCTGCCGCTCACGCTCCTCCCGTGTCACAACCTTGCCGCCACTTCCACCACCGCCAGAATTAGAAGCAGCAGATGCGGATGCAGCATTAGCGGCATTGGTGCCATCTGGCGCTGTTGATGCCACTGCTGCTTCTGCTGGCAGTGTATCGATCTCCAGCCGCCCCACAGGCGGAGTGGCGAGATATGGCCGCGATGATGCGGTTTCCACTGGCATTAACAACGACAACGAGGACACAGACAATGAGGTCTCGCTACTACAACTATCCTATAGTCTATGTATATATATATATATATATATATATATANATATATATATAATTATCTATCCGAGCCACGGACAATACGTACTATCGATCAAGGGGAGGTGAGCAGGCAGAACCAAAAAAGGGGATCAGAGAAGGAGCACCAAGAGAACATAGTTCAGAGGTGGAAAAGTGGTGCTGGGCAGACCTCATCACTCATGGTGGCACGGTGACGCGCACGCAGTCCTTCGCGTGCCGCCATCCTCCCCCATTCTGACACTGATTGAGCAGCACAGCAAAAACGAAAAAAAGGCTCAGAGGGGAAGGGGGAGAAAATTACGCGAATAAGCACACACTGCACCAGCAGAAACAGACAGTGAGGATAGAGGAACACGCGCCCTCCACTCACTACACAAAAACGGTAGGGCACACAGCACACACATACACACATTCACATTCACAGGCACAGGCACTGTCATGGGCACCCAGTCGTCCATGCTCACACATCATCCTCGTCNCGTACTGTGTCGTCTTTCCCCATCTTGGCGGATGTGTTGTGCATCTTTCGTGCTTCTTCATACTGCCAAATTCCACCCATCACAAGAACAACGCCGATAAAATGCGATACGCTAAAGGGCTTCGGGTACACAACGTAGCTACAGAGCACCGTCATCATCTTGCGCACGCTCGTCACCACAGTGGCCGTGCTGCTGTTGAACTCGGAGATAATGCGCAGGAGGAAGAAAGTGCCACCGTAGTTGCACAAGGAACACACGAACATCAGGAAAATGAACTCGAAGTGCGTGCTAGCAAAATGCATGGAATCTGCAATGCTACCGCTCAGCAGCAGCGACACAAGCCCATTCATCGATGACAAGAGAAATACGTAGAACTGCACCTCGTCGTGCGACGCTCCGTGCGCCATGAAGCAGTACTTTTCCTCCCCAAGGTACATTAAGGCATCGCAGAGCAGCGCCACAACGATGCCCGCAACGCCCGTGATTACTGGCCACCAACTCTCCTCCACCTCTGTGTCCTTTGCGTGGGGCGTGCTAGTTGTCGCGTACGTAAACACGATGAGACCCACCACAACGGCGATGCACGACGCCACCTCCCGCACCAGCTTGGAGTGTTCCGTCACAGCACCGTGTGAAAGGCTCCTGCTGCTGTTGTTGTTGTTGCAGTTTCCACTGGCAACCGCGCAGGCACCCTTAGACTGTGGGGAGAAGTATGCCCCACCCTTGGTCGACATAACCACTGGGTTCGACGGCCCACAGACATGCACAGCAACGGAACCGCTCGGCTTCTCAATGGGTTCGCCTGTGGCGAGAGCCATGCATCGGTGGAGCTCGGCTGCATCACTGTCCTGGCTCTTGTCAGTATATGGGCCGTCCCTATTATTGTGATTTTCTACAGACGACGACGCCGCCGCCGCCTCCATGGCCTCGAGGCGTGCGGGGAGCTCAATCGCGACGTAGCGTACGAGCCACACAAACAGAAGCTTGCTAGACTTGAAAACCACCTGCGTGCTGTAGCTGAGGAGGCGCGATGCCTCGTTGGTGAGGTACACACTTAAGGTGTTTGTCAGAGAGATCATAAAGTACGTGCGGAGCGGCACACGGCGTGCCTCGACGAGTCGCCGCCACGGCGAGGCGGATGCACCAGGTGACGAACGGTACAGCTGCCCACTGGCGAACAACGACACACAGAGCGCCTGTGCGAATGTGAGAAGTCCAGTGTGGTGGAAGCCAGGGATGTAGAACACCGCCTCCTGCACGATCGAGTTCATAACATGGAACAGCAGCACGCACACGCTGAACGCCAGCAGCCGCTCCGACGATCCGCGTCGGGCAACGGATGCCCACATGTTTTGCTGTCCCTTAGTGTGTGTGTGTGTGTGCGTGTATAGATGTATGTATGATTGTCCTATCCCCACACACACACACACACACTTCCCCTTGTTGCTGTTGCTGTTGTTGTTGTTGTTGTTGTTTTTGTTTTTGTTTTTGTTTTACAACGACACAACAGAAGCAGAAGTCATACACAGTAGAAGTATCATATATATATATATATA
>NW_008826698.1:0-3394 GCF_000691245.1 Trypanosoma grayi
ATCCTCAGCAGTGTTGTCAGCTGCGGGAGTGCGCTCTGCGGGAGGCAAAGGGTCAGAACTCAGTTCCTCTCTGTTGGTACTTGTTGAGTCACCATTGATTTCACTACCCGGAGTGGCTGGGCCGCTTTTGTCGTCTGTCTTACCGTTGGCCTCTTTCGTCTTTCCATTTTGTACTTGACTCTGTGGGTTGTGATTGACACCACCAGTAACATCACCTGTGTTCTCAAGTTGGGTCTCTTCACCACTCTCATCTTTATTTGTTCCACCTTTAATGATGTTTTCTTGGTTTCTCTCCACGTTCGGACGGTGGGGTTGCGGTTGCGGTTGAGGGCGGGGGACAGGAATCTTACCGGGAGGCTTACCCGGCTGGCTGGGGCAAGGCCCAGTTTTACTGGAATCGCATTGCTCAGCAACGCGGTTGCCCTCACCGTCAACATTCTCACTCCTGGAAAGATGTTGCTCAGCATGTTCAGCAGTATCAGTATGGCCATCTTTTTCCCCGTTGGCCTTCCCCCGATCCTCCTTCAATTGAGTACCCGAAGACACACACGATCCGTCCACTTCAGCCTGACCAGACGGGCAAGGAGGTGGCTTAGTGATAAGATGATAAGTGGGAGAAGTGTTAACATCATGGGACTCACTTTCATTGTTAGCCTTAACTTCCTTGACAGTCGGGCAAAGCTTTTTTTTGCCACCTGCGCAAGAAGACCCTGTACCACTACCAGCGGCGTCATTGCAATCCGGAGTCGGTCTTTCCTTGCAATCCTCAGGATCGCTGAGAGTCGTGCAGCTTTCCGGCGGATTCTCTCCAGTGCAAGTAACACTGACACCCAACGGACCATTTTTATTGGCATCCTTGCAGTCTTCCTCGGAAGCAGCAGCATCAGAAGCACACGATTTCTTCCCTTGCTCAAGAGCACCGCCAACGTCAGCCACTAGCGCGTAGCCGCCAAATTTAGACTCCTCTCCACGACTCTTCAATTCCACCGCCGCACACCCGCAGGCGCACCACGCACACAGCGCACACACCAGCAGCACGCAGCGCATCGTCATCATCGTATTCTTGATCTGCGCAATGAGTGGGGGCAGGCAGAAGAAGTCAGTGCGCTGTGCACAGCAGAGGCTCCAGTCCGCCACTCAGGCACCATCACCACCCGCAAACGGACACCCACACAAAACAAACACAACAATACGCGAAGCCGAAGCGTGGCAGGGCTGTGGTGTGCTGTGCCCACAGGAGCACTCCCCAACAGCAAAGCAACAAGAAGAAAACCAGATGTATCAACCCCCCGAATGTGTGTCCCTGCCCCACACCCAACACACAGCTGCAGGCATCACACAACAAGCCCATCAAGCACCGCAGAACCATTCACACACACACACACAAGTGAGTGGGCGGCAAGGGAAACACACCGAAGGGAATTAAAGAGCCGCAGCACACATGCGCTCAACACAAATCTTCTGCACAAAGCAAGTCTCTTAATAAAGAATCGGCACCCAATCAAATTGCATGCAGACATCCTGCTACTGCAGTGTGTATATACTCGCACACATACACACACAGAATAAAAGGGTTATCGTACTCCACGAGCACATGCAGGCAGAAATGAAAAGCAATTAGGATTAACGCACCCTTCACAACACAAGGATGCCACACACACACACACAGAGAGAGAGAAGCAAAAGAAACAACCACACAAAGGGGCAGCGGTTGAGCCCCAAGCAATCATTAGGAAGAGAAGGGGGATAAATACACCCACCATGAGCTCGCAGCACACACACAGAGAGATTGCGAGGAGGCATGTTACTTCTCCACGATGCTCATCACACAGCCGTTACTGCAAACAACGCCAGCAGAAGCAGCGGTGCATGCACCCACACAGGACTGACGCTGCTGTCCGCATTATTTGTAGTTTTTATATTTTCAGCCACAGGGTTGCTGCTTGTTTTGTCGTTTGTGGCCTCTGGTGTACTTGATGAGGCAGTGGGGGAAGGCGTCCGCGATTGTTTGGAGTGATCTTGCTCACCGGCATCTTGGGAAGGACGTTTAAAAGACCCGCCGCTGGAAATATCCTCTGCAGAACTGATAGCTTCGGGATTATGCTCTTCGGATGATGGAGCATCAGAGTTCAGTTCACTCCTGTTGGTATCTGTGGGGCAACCAGTGATTTCTCTCCCAGAAGTTTCTCTGTCACTGTTGGTGCCCACCTTAGCTTTGTTATCGTTTTTCTTTTTATCCTGCAATTTGTCATTCAAGTCGGCCACACCATCACTAGTAGCATCAGCAGTAACCTGCCGCTCAGCTTGTTCAGTCTTGTGCCCATCTGGGTTTCCATCACTCTTCATACTTCCTTTAACCGTCTCCACTTGACCGAGCTTCTGCTGCGGAAGGGATAAAGAGTGGGGCGCAGGACCGTCAGGCGTGGGCTTAAGTGGCGGCGTCGTACACGGCGTGCCCTTAGTGGGAACACAGGACCCATCGCCGCCGCCGCCGCCCTCACTCCTATCTCTTTCGGTCACGTTTGAAAGTAGGGGTGCAGCTGGACTTAGACCAGTTCGTTCAGCTGATGTGCCGTGCTCCAAATTCTCTTCGGTAAGAGATTTAGTACCCAAGGACTTACACGACTCATCTGTGTTAGGTTGACCTTTCTTGCAACGAGAATTGTCGCCACCGGTACGCTCAGAGTCATCCCCGGCACCAACTCTTGGACCACCCGTACCGTCGGGCACCACCTCCTCCTGACCCTTGCAGTTATCCTTCTTTTCACCTTCGCAAGGCTTAATCAGGGCAGCACCCACGGACATTTCGCAATTCGGAGGCACTTCTTTACTGCAATCCTTAAGAGGCTTTGGTACTTTGCATATTTCAGACGTAGACTGTTCATTACACTCTCCAGTGTCCACATTTCCATCGCTTGCCCTCTCATCCTTGCACGTTCCATCAGATGAAGGAGTGCCAGTGGCACAAGGAACAGCAGCTGGCAATTGTGCTGCTTGCGCTGTAGCCTCTACCGCGTAGCCACCTACATCCGGCACCACTACACGCCTCTCCTCACCTACCGCCGCAACCCCGCCGGCACACCACACGCAGAGGAGGAACGCAGAGATCACACAGAATATCTTCTTCATCGTAGTCTTAATCTGCACAATTAAAACAAAAGCAACAGACTGAAACAAAACAGAAGAACCACACCATATACAACAACACCTTAACACACAATGACACAACCAACACACACATTCTAAACAAACTCCTTTAACAGGAGAGACAGAAGTATTTCCGCTGTGGTGTGTTGTGCCCACAGGAGCACTCCCCAGCAGCAAAGCAGCAAGAAGAAAACCAGATGTATCAACCCCCCGAATGTGTGTCCCTGCCCCACACCCAACACACAGC
>NW_008826698.1:3522-5360 GCF_000691245.1 Trypanosoma grayi
TGCATGCAGACATCCTGCTACTGCAGTGTGGATATACTCGCACACACACACACACAGAATAAAAGGGTTATCGTACTCCACGAGCACATGCAGGCAGAAATGAAAAGCAATTAGGATTAACGCACCCTCCACCCCACACACCACACACCACACACCACGAGGATGCCACACACCCACAGCCCCCTCACACGCATCCATCCAGCGAGCACAGCCACGGTGTGGTGCATGTGCAAGAGGACGGCAGCAGCAACAAGACACACACACACACAACGGGCATGTGCTCCGCAGCGAAGAGGACGGCGCAGTGGCAGGATGGGCTCACAAGTGTGCACACCGCCGCCATGGGTGCGTCAGCAATACGCAATCACACACAGAGAGAGAGAGAAACAAATGAAACAACCACACAAAGGGGCAGCAGCTGAGCCCCAAGCAATCATTAGGAAGAGAGGGGATAAATACATCCACCATAAACTTGCAGCACACACAGAGAGAGTGCGAGGAGGCATGTTACTTGTCCACGATGCTCATCACACAGCCGTCACTGCAAACAACGTCAGCAGAAGCAGCGGTGCATGCAACCACACAAGACTGACGCTGCTGTCCGCATTCTTTGTGTCCTTCAAGTTCTGGACCACTGGGTTGTTTCTCGGTTTGTTTGTGGCCTCTGGGGCACTTAGGGAAGCAGGGGCATGAGATGACTGCGGCTGCATCGAATCATTTGATTCACCTGAGACTTGGGAATTTGGTTTCTTAGTAGTCTCTTCTGCTGGATTATCTTCAGCAGAGCTGCCAGCTTTGTGATTATCCTCCGCTGAGTGTGAAGCGTCAGAACTTGGTTCCTCCTTGCTGTTATTTGTGGATCCACCAATGATTTCCCTCTCCGAATTGTCTCCACTGTTTTTCGCGTCCGTCTGAAAGGTGGTCTTTTCCTTCTTTTCTTCCTTAAAGTTGTCGTGCTTGGCACCACCACCACTAGAAACGTGACCTCTCTTCTGAAGCTCAAGTCGCTCATCGTTGGTACGCTCATTGGCTTCTTCAGGGATCATCTTTCCTCCATCCCTCTCCACCTGCCCGGTCTGTTGTTGTGGCTGGGGTTGAGCTGGCAGCTGAGAATTATTATCTGGAGGGCTGACCGGTAGATTCGGACACGAGCCAGCGGCGCTGGAATCAGCAGAACGATCAACGCCTTTTCCCTTACCGCAATCACCATTGCCGCCAGAACGATCTCCTCGCTCGCCTTCTCCAGAAGCAGTTAGGTCACGTACTTTACCGTCTTCTCCCTTCACTAAGGCCTTGGAGGCAGCAGGTGAAGACGCACACGACCCATTCGCTTCCCTTTTATCTTGCGGACAAGAATCATTCTCGTCAGTTAATTTGTGAATACCATGCCCGCCATCGGCAGCGTCATCAACGTTAGATCCAGATAAAGCCTCCGTAGACCCTGTACAGGGTTCTTTCTTACCATCAGGGCAAGACCCACCTGTCACACTCTTCCCTTGGTCCCCGCAAGGCTGTTGCACATTCCCCTTGCAAGACTCGGGAGCCCCCGGGCCTTCGCACTCTTCAGAGATACCCTGTTCTTTACAACCGACAGGGCCAGCATCCACAACAATTGCCCCTCCAACAGTGCACGATCCTCCGGATACAGTGCTTCCAGGATCACAAGGCTCAGCAGCACGCTCATGTGAACCTTGTTCTCCAGCCTTTACCGCATACCCGCCGGCATATGGCACCTCTACATGCCTTATCCCGTTCAAACCGGAACATCCGCCGGCACACCACACGCAGAGGGCACACATAAACAGCACGCAGCGCATCATCACTGGTGTCGCTTTGGG
>NW_008826699.1:0-5360 GCF_000691245.1 Trypanosoma grayi
TGTGTGTGTGTGTGTGTGTGTGTGTGTGTGTGTTCCAATTCTCTTCCTCCTGCAGACGCACATGCAAAAGGCATGCCGGTTGTGTTGTTGGTTCCCCCGCGCAAATACACCCGACTATAAGCAAGAATAAGAACAAAGCAAACGCAAAATGAAAGAAACGGCAATCGTATTCCGGCATGAAGGAAACCACAGCGCACCTTCGGCCCTTACACTCCCTCAAAGAAGAAACCGACCGTTACGGGGCAAAAATGCATTCCCCCTATTCCCTTTTTTCCCCCTTCCTTCGTTACACCCCTCCGCACCACTCGGGTGTATCTACTGCCGAGGCACAGTCCCTAGTTCCTCGAATAAAACAAAAAACACTTGAACCGACGCTCTCTCCGCCCCGTTTCACTTCTTTCATTCCTTCACTCATTCATGTGGTCACGCATGTTCCACACCATTCCCCCACCAAGTGCCAGTGGCACAACCCCCCAACGCACATCAGAGAAGCCGGCACATGGCACATGTCTGGGAGGCGCAAAACAAAAGAAGCACACAAACAAGCAAATGAAAATTAAGAAAAAGGGGAAAATGTGTGCGGGCACGCACCACATAACAGCGCTGCCCCGAAGCACACACACGGACAGACAGACAGACAGACACAGAGACACACTCATCGGATACAATCACCCTCACGGATACTCCAGCCGGGCCTTTCACTCTGTCCTTCCATCCAAACCGATCGAAATTAAAGCCCCACAGGTGTCTGTTTGTTTGAATACATCTGCTCGTGTGGTTCCGTGTGGTCGCCCACACGACCGCGCGGATCCGCCAGAGCCGCTGAGCGATTTTGACCTAGGAGGTGAGGGCCTTCTCACCTCAGAGAGAGTGCCCAACACAGCTGCTACGAGATCGCCCAATTAGTAGCGCTTCTTCCTCTTTGCGTCCGCGGCGGCAGTGGTGAGGGCCGCGACCACCTTCAGGAGCACGACCACCTTCCGCGCCGCCTCGCGGAGTGTGGTGCGGCGGTGTGCGGAGGCCTTCTGCAGTCGCGCCTCCTCTGCGTCGTCGAGCACAACCGGCGGCGGCGGCAGCGGCGCCTCCTCAACGCGGCGCGAGCGCAGCAGCAGGCCGAGCGGGGTCGGGATGAACGAAACAAGCAGGCACCGCTGCCACTGCGGCCACGACAGCGGGACCGCACGCATGAGAGGTCCGCCGTACTGCACGCCTATGATTTGCACAAGGAGGGTGAGGCCGACAACGAGCAGGAAGAGTGGGGCGCGTTCTAATCCGAAAAAAATGTTGAGTTTATCATCCAGAATGCGGGCGTTGAATTCGTTGCAGAGCTGCAGCAAGACAAACACATTAAAGACTATTGTAAGATGCTCCTCTGAGCCAGGTTCAACTTGGAAGAAGGTGTGCCCACAGTGCAGCACCCACAGTTGCAGGAGCACTTGGTAAGCGGATTGACCCAGAATGTTAATCCACATACGGCGTGTTATTAACGGTGCTTCACGCCCACGCGGCTGACGGTCAAGCACATTATCACGCGGAGACTCGGTGGCCAGCGCCAGCGCCGCGAGTGTGTCCATGATGAGGTTTAGCCACAGAAGCTGCACTGGCTTCAGTGGGGGCTCACCTTTGCCATTTATGAAGGCCCCGATGAAGGAAAACACAACAGCTGCAACGTTTACTGTCATTTGGAACTGTAGGAATTTCGAGATGTTGTCGTGGACGTTGCGCCCCCACTTGATGGCGGTTACGATGGTGCTGAAGTTGTCGTCAAGGATTACCACGTCGGAGGCTGTCTTCGCTACCTCCGTGCCGGCGTTCATGGAAAACCCCACGTGTGCATTTTTCAGCGCTGGGGCATCGTTGGTGCCGTCGCCAGTGACAGCAACGACTTCGCCGCGCTTCATGAGTTCGGACACAAGTATCTGCTTGTCTAGCGGCGATGCACGCGATATAACCTGCAGTCGCGGCAATATTTGGTTCAGCTTCCGTGCGCTCTTAGCGAACTCGCGGAACTGCGGCCCCTCTAGCGCCAGCCCCTGCTCACCTGCCGCAGACCCGGACCACACACGACCGTATATCCCCACCTCGCGTGCGATACTCACTGCAGTGGCCTTGTTGTCGCCTGTGATGAGACGCACAATGATGCCGGCACGTCTGCACTGTAGCACAGCCTGTGGCACCTCCGGGCGCACAGGATCGCGGATGCCGAGGATGGTAATGAGCGTAAGCGGCGGAAGGTGCTCATCTGTTTCGGGGAACACGCACGACGTCGTTGCCGTTACTGCCGATGATGATGGTGGTATCGCCTTTCCCGCTGCCGCCGTAGGCAGTGGTTCATCGGTGTACGCCACCGCAATTGTGCGGAGACGGCGGCGCGACATTTCCATAATGGCGTCCTGCAGTTTGTCGTTGGCGGCAGGACTCAGTGGTACTCGTGTCCCGTCGCGCTGCAGGACGTAGGCGCACATGGCGAGGACTAGCTCACTCGCCCCCTTGACGTGGTACCGCACAATACCACTTTTCCGCAGTGCCAGCGCTGTGGTCATGCGCTTTCGCGCGCTGGAGAATGGGTACGACCGCATCTCCCGCTCATGAGTAAGCACCTGTGCCGATCCCGCAGCGGCGGCACCATTGTCATCTTTGCCCTTGTTATTACTGATTCCGCCCCCACCGTCCTCTGCTGCCATAACGGACGGCCAGGACGGTGCCACGGTGTTGGGTGTGGTCACCGCGATGAGTGTCACGCGCTCAAGCGTTGCCGCCCTCACCGTCATGGAGTCTTCCCCGAGACGATTGACAAATGTCAACATTGCCTGCTCCGTTTTATTACCTGTGAGGCGTACAGCGCTGGTGTGTGTTGCGGCATCCTCTACTCGCCGCCACGCGGCGGTACTGTTCACTGCGATACCCTCAGCGAGAAGCCCACACAGTGGTGGTGCCGATGTGAAGACCTCCGCTAGTACCGCCTCGTCGCTGTCCTTGCCACCGGACATGGTAAAGCGGATACCTTCTGCGGTGATGCCGTCCGTCACAGTCATCTCATTCTGCGTGATGGTGCCAGTCTTGTCGGTGCAGATAGTGGTAGCTCCCCCCATTGTCTCGCAGGCAACGAGGTGCCGCACCAAATTTTTCTCCTTAAACATCTGCTTCATGCTGTATGCCAGTGCGATGGTGACGGAAAGAGGCAGTCCCTCCGGCACCGCCACCACCACGATCGTCACAGCTGTGGTGAGACTGTCGAGGAACGGCTTGTAGTGCAGTGGCCGCCACCCCATCACGATGGTGTGGAATAGCTCACGCAGACTCAGTGCGGTGAACATGAGCGCCGCCGCGATCATGCCGCAGTTACCGATCTGATCAGCCAGTGCTGCGAGCTTCTCCTGCAGCGGCGTCTCCTCACTCCCGGTGCGCACCTGCAGCGAGATGCGGCCGGCGAAAGAATTGGCGCCAACACCCGTCACGAGGATTGCTGCGTCACCCTCCACAACGTTTGAGCCTGAGAGCACGAACGGGCTCGCTGCGGCATCCTTCACAACGTCGTCATTCTCGCCAGTTGCTGCAGACTCATCCACCTTGAAGGCGTTGCTGCGCACCACGATGCCGTCCACCGTCAGCACATCACCCCCGGCCACGTTGAGGATGTCGCCGACAAGCAACTCCTTGTCTGTAGTCTCCACCACCGCACCGGCGCGCATGACCGTCACACGCGCTGCCGGTGCATCCCGCATAAGNTCCCTGAACTTCTGCTCCTTCTGATAGTTGTTGAGGCTGCTGACGAGTGTCACGATGGCGACGGAGAGCAGAATAGCCGCGCCCTCCATCCAGCCGTTCGAGTAGTCAGGCTGGCCTGTCTCTGCGTCCGCGACAGTGAGGCCGAGCACGAGCGACACAACCGCAGAGGCCACCAGCAGCTGCAGCATTCGGTCACCCAGCGAGTCGAGCACGAGGTCCATGAACGTTACCTCCTTCGCTGGCGGCAGTTCGTTGGCACCGAAAGCCGCGCATCGCGCCTGCGCTTCGGCGGCACTCTCCGAAGGCAGCCCGCGCGCGAGATCGGTGCGCAGCCGCTGCATCAGCCCTCGCACGCCGCCCAGGCTTTTGAACACACGCGGCCCCTCCACAGGGTCAGTGACGATACTGTAGAGCGTCTCCGCGTCAATATCGAATGGCATACGTGTGGCTTCTGCTGGCATGGTCTTTTCACTTCTTTCACTTCCGTTCCTCTCCCCTTTTTCCCCCCACTACTGGCTGCTACCACTGATGTTCCTGTTAAGTTTGTGCGTGAGGGAGAGAACTGTGTGTGCCTGCGGTGTCACTGAAGATGCACCTCCTCGCAGCTCGCAGGTTCTCGCTTCGTCTTGTTCGGTGTCTGTTTGTGTCCGTGTTTTTTTTTGTTCGTGTGTGTTGACAGCAGAAGAGAAGAGTGCATGAATCATCCGAGGGACCCAATCATTCTCTCACGCACGCAGGTGTGTATATATATATATATATATATGTGTGTGTGTGTGTGTGCAGAATATGATTCAGCAGCACGGCCGTGGGATCTCCTTCGAGTGGCCCACGACGGCAACCACAAAGAACACCGAACGGTGACTTTTAAGTACAACAAATCCCACATAAAGTAAACAAAGCGTCTGAAGCTGTGGACGATAAGGAACGCAGCTAGAGCGATATGCTGGGCCCAGATCCGCACAGGTAGTCACCACGCCAAACAACGATAGGAGCCCCCTCAACGGCTCACACACGCACGCAGATTTTCTTTTTCGTCTGCGCGCATGCAAGACACATGAAGCCGAAGGGTGGGTGGTATAAAATGGCAATGATAATAAAAATGGGACGAAAGCGCAACGGCATNACGTTAGTAACATCGGCATTGAGCTGCTGTCATTTATCCCGCACCTTCAATCAGCCCGTCAAGCCTTGGGAGTTACCCATGCCGTTGGTGCTTATCTCCCGCACATGCACACACACACATAAAGCTTTTGTCCATCACCGTTGGTCCGCGGGTTCACTTTGTGTTGTTTACCTTTCTCGGGGGCTGTTGTAGTTGTGTTGGCTGCTGTTGTTTGTCGTGCGTAGAGAAAGAGGGGGCCGCCCACGCACGTCGTGTGGAAGAAATGTAAGCCCCCCGCCGCTCCATTGCAGCCCGCGGGGAGCCCAAGTAAGGCAGCCTGAATGAGAGGAGTGGGCGAAAAGGAGAGGGATGAGAGGCATACAGCAAGGGAGCGAGACGGCGGCTTTTGTATGTTGCTTCCCTTCCCTCCCGCCTCATCTCTTTCCTTCTCTCTCTCACAGACACTATCTCCTCCTCTGTGCGCAGCCCTTTCTGCTCATGTGGCTGTTGGGGATGTATGCTGATGGGG
>NW_008826700.1:0-1238 GCF_000691245.1 Trypanosoma grayi
CAGCCGAGGCATTCCAACAACAACAACGGCCATGCGGCGCCGTGCGACATTGGCTTCATTCCGCCGGGTGCCTCGTCCTCGATGGCACAGAATGCGCACCGGTCCAACGCCTTCGTGCAGAACTTCGACACAAACTTCCCCGTGCCCGCGCGCCTGCGACACACGCCGACCTCTCTCGTGGAGGCGGTGAACGACTTCCACTTCGCCATGATGAACGACGGGCCACGCAACGAGTTTTACTACGAGCTGCTGCGGCGCCACGTGACGCCAGAGACGGGGGTGCTGGAGATCGGCGCGGGCTCCGGGCTGCTGTCGCTCATGGCCGCGCAGCTCGGGGCGAAGTGGGTGGTGGCGGTTGAGGGCAGCCCGGAGATGGCGAAGTTGGCGCGCGCCAACATACGTGCGAACAAGATGGAGCACAAAGTCACTGTGCTGCACATGCTGAGCACGGAGCTGACGCTGCGGGACCTGCCGGAGAAGCCGGACGTGCTGGTGTCGGAGATCTTCGGCACGCTGCTGCTGGGGGAGTCGGCGCTCGACTACATTGTCGACGTGCGCGAGCGGCTGCTGAAGCCGACGACAAAAATAATCCCGCAGCACGGCACACAGTACGCGGTGCCGATCGAGTGCGACACGCTGCGCGATGTGTGCGCCGTGTCTGGGTGGAAGGGGCTGGACCTCACCAACATGACGGCGCTGCAGGACACCGTCAGTGTCGTCTTCGCGAAGCAGTATGGCTTCCGCATGAGCAGCGTGCCTTTCCGCCGCCTCAGTGCGCCGGTGGAGGTCGTCTCCGTCGACTTCGCGACCACGCAGCGGCGCGACATCGCGCGCAACCTCGACGTTGACGTGGTTGCGACGGAAAGCGGGACGGCTCACGCGATGCTGTACTACTGGCTGGCGACAGATGAGGGACTCACCATGTCGACGGACCCCGCCGACACGCTCAACAACTTCCCGCGCGACATGCAATGGGGCCAGGCGCTGCAGTTGCTTGACGCCAGCAACGGCCCGCTGCCGACGCCAGTGACGTTCACCGCGGGGGAGACGTACCGATTCGTCCGCCACCTCTCCGCTGACCGCGTGACGGTGAACATGCATTACTGCGGCTGCAAGGAGACAGCAGCAGCAGCAGCAGCAGGGACGGCGAAGTGAGATGTTTCTTCTCTGCATCGGTCCACCTATTTTTCTATGTGTCCGCGTGGATGTTTTTTGTTCTGCTTTGTAGCGGGGGGGGG
>NW_008826700.1:1446-5355 GCF_000691245.1 Trypanosoma grayi
TTTTTTTTTCTGTTGTTATGCGCGCTGTTGTTATGATCGTTTAAAAATAAAGCGCCGCATTCCGCGCCTTCTCGCTGCATCTCGCATTGTGTTGCGCCCAACAAAATACCGGCCGTACTAACGAGGCCAGAAAACGTTTGCCGCAAAGAAAGAGCTTGCGCAGGCCTTTCACGCATGCCTTCGCTTCCTTTCTTGTTTGCGTGCACGTAGGGATGGATGGTCCACCGCCGTGTTTCTCACCAGGCGCACTCCTTGTCTCGGGCCACGCTTCTGCCTGCTACTAGTTGCCTTCTCTCTTCTTTCCGTTCTGCGCACACACGCCCAGACCACAGAGGGAGGAGGGAATAGCGAAGAAGAGAGAGAGGGAGAGAGACGGTTGGAAGTTCACGGAAGGTTTAGATTGCTGAGTGATACTAGACGAAACAAGAACAGAACCCCCAAAACAAAACCCCCAAAGAAAAAAAAAAGCGACGCCGGCCCGATTCATCATCGCTGCCACCAATACTAGGAAGATCATCAACACCGCCATCAGCGGAAAGCGGCAACGACAACGGCGTTTCTCAGTGGTGCCTTTACACGAGCCCTACAACTGTGGTCGGGCTTGTTGGGGCAGACTGAACGCGGCGAGACACCGCAGCGAGGCAAGGGAATATCACGGCGTGAGGGATTAGAGGGGCGCACACGGCGAATGGGCATTCTTGCGATGATTTTCGCCCCATTCGAGCTGTTTTCTCGCAGAAAGAACATTGGAGACAATGAGCCGCTTCATACGGCGCCACCCGCTTTCGATCTCAGCGAGGCGGTGGAGTCGCTGCCGCCAGACGTGTACCTGCGGCGCGACACCGCCACGAAGCCAAGCCTTCTACTCACACGTGCGCAGTTCGTTGCGCTGCAGGAGCAACTGCCTCACCGCTTCCAAGGCCGGCGCTGGCGGCTCGTGTTCGGCAGTGAGTACCATGGATTCTCGCGCCTCGCGTTTCAGCACAACTGCGCCGAGGAGGTCAAGAGCGCTTGTGGGCGGGAGCGGCACGCGGTGCTGATCATTAAGGCGGGTAATGACGGGCAGCTGCTGCTGGGCGCGTACATCTCCGTCATTCCACAGGCGTCGAACCGCAAGTACATTGGCAGCGAGGAGAGCTTCCTCTTTGCTGTGCCACCGGCGGTCACATCAGGTGCTGCAGAGGCATCCGCAACAGCTGAAACAAGGGAACCAGCAGCGACTAGTGCGCCTGAAAGTTTCATTCGTTTCTTCAAGCCGCCATCAAATGCTCCCAACCGTTATTTCATGCGCTGCGAGGATGGCAATATTTCTCTTGGTGGCGGCGGCAAGGGTCCAGCGGTGGTGCTCCACTCCGACTTCGTCACTGTGTCGTGCAGCACGGCATGTCCTACCTTTGGCCTCCACGAGTCTCTCCTGCTGCTCAACATGCGTGATGGTGACGAGTTGCCCAGCGGCGTGAAGATGGAGGGGGGAGAGCCGTTTGCGTCGGTGCGGGCGATTCAGCTCTGGGTTGTCGGCGACGAGTGCTTCACCGCTCTCTGAGCGGGATAGCAGGAGCAAAAGGAAAAAAAAAAACAGACGACTCTATTCGTGCACGCTCACACCTCTGATTGGGGAAGGAGGTGCAAAGGAAGAGGCACTCTCGCCGTGGTGAGGCATGCTGCACGTTTTTTTGGTTATTGTTTGTATGTTTGGTTGCTTGCTTGCGTGCTTGTGCTGCCGCTGTTAATAGCGTGATTCGTTCTCCTTTGTGTCTGTATCTGTGTCTGTGTGCCTGTGCATCTTCGGGTGGAGACGTGCGCGTGTGCGCAGCCCTCCTCAGCTTAATTCTTTTATTATTATTGTTGTTATGCTTGCCTGCGCTCAAGCATGCTTGAGCGCAGGCAAACACACCAATGCTGCCGCTGCTGCTGATGATGATGGGAGAGACGCCGGCTCTAAATGTGCCCACCTTCTCTTCATCGGTGATGCCGCGCCGTCCCTTGCCCCCCTTCCGCGGCGCCTTTTTTCTCACTGACGAAGAAACAAGTTGCGCCTCCTGCCGCAGCCAGACAAGAAAAGGATCACAGCACCACCGAGCGTGTGTCAGAGAGAGAGAGAGAGAGAGAGAGAGAGAAACAACAAGCGAGGCAAAACACAAACTACACAGTCAGGAGACATGATTCGGCGTACCTCGAGGGCCTTCGTGCGACGCAGCGTGTTGTGCCTCTCATCGGCGTCGGCGCCCACAGCGGGCGGCATCTCCTTCGAGCTGACGCCGCAGCAGCTGGAGGTGCAGGAGGTGGCGCACCGCTTCGCCGCGGAAAAGATGCTGCCACTCGCTGCCAAGTACGACCAGACGATGGAGTACCCACACGAGGTGTTCAAGGCGGCGTGGGAGCTGGGGCTCATCAACATGCACATCCCGCAGGAGTACGGCGGCGTCGGCGCCGGCTGTGTGGACGGGCTGCTGGTACACGAGGAGCTGTCGTGGGCCTGCTCCGGTATGAGCACGGCCTTCGAGGCGAACAGCCTCGCACAGGCCCCGCTCATCATCGCTGGCAACGATGCTCAGAAGCGCAAGTACCTTGGCCGCATGACGGAGGAGCCGCTCAAGTGCGCGTACTGCGTCACAGAGCCTGGCGCCGGCTCCGACGTTGCGGCGGTGGCGACGTCTGCAACGCGTCGCGGCGACGAGTGGGTGGTGCGCGGGCAGAAGATGTGGATCACCAACGGCGGCGTCGCCAACTGGTACTTCCTGCTCGCCAACTCCGCCGATGGCCCCGTCGGCTTTGTCGTGGATGCCGACACGCCCGGCATCACGCCTGGGAAGAAGGAGATCAACATGGGCCAGCGCTGCAGTGACACGCGCGGCATTCTCTTCGAGGACGTCGTTATTCCCGACGCGAACGTCATTGGGCGCCCTGGTGAGGGCTTCAAGATCGCAATGCGTGCCTTCGACTTTACGCGGCCACCGGTGGCCATCGGCGCCGTTGGTGTGGCGCGGCGTGCGTTGGAGGAGGCGCGCGACTACGCCAAGCAGCGCAAGACGATGGGGAAGTGCATCGCTGACCACCAGGCGATTGCGTTTATGCTCGCTGATATGGCCGCGGCGATCGAGGCGGCGCGCCTGCTGGCGTACCGCGCCGGGTGGGAGGTGGACCAAGGGCGGCCGAATACATTCTACGCGTCGTCGGCGAAGCTTCTCGCCGCAGAGACGTGTGAGCGGTGCGTGACGAATGCGGTGCAGATATTCGGCGGCAATGGGTTCAACACCGGCTACCCGGTGGAGAAGTTATACCGTGACGCAAAGATATTCTCCATCTACGAGGGGACGAGCCAGATTCAGCGACTCGTCATCAGTCGACTGGTGCTCGGGAAGCGCTGAAGGATATGGTGGTTTACTACTGCTGCCTGGGCTGGGGCTGGTGCTTGAGGGAAGGCTTGTACGAGCGGATGAAGTGTGCTTGCACAGATGAACAATCTCAGACTACACGTCTCTCTCTTGTATATGCATTTGTATATGAGCGTCGATCTCTGTGTGCAGCTGAGCCGCATCGCTGCGGAATGCTGAGCAGTTGCGGCAGGCAAACACACAATTGACGCAAGCAGCAACAAAATCAAAGGGGCGGAGGAAAAGAAAGATGCAAAGAAAACAAAAAAAAATATATATATATATCCGAGCAAGTGACAGTACTGACGTGATAAAGGAATAATGTTCTACTGTTCCCTCACTACTTTAGAACGAAGGGAAAAAAAAATCCCTTTCAGCTGTTGTTTTTGCCTTCTTTTTTTTTTTTGCTTTGTTGGTCGTCTTACTCCCTCGGCTCAAGTGTGAGTGGTGGGTGAAACGATATTGCGATCGAGGCTGGCTGCTTGTATAACGGATTCCCCATTTTGTGTGCGCGTGCGTGTCGTGCCGCGGCTCC
>NW_008826701.1:0-5340 GCF_000691245.1 Trypanosoma grayi
GGCGACAGCCGATGGCGGCGTGAAGCCGAGCTGTGCCCGCCGTGTGGAGTGCGCGAAGATGGGGCAGCACTCGGATGTTATATTCGATCATTTCAACTTCCCACGGGGTATGGAGGAGCCGCTGCACACCGGCAAACGCGTGGTATGAAGTCAGCGCCAAGTTCTGCGGCCGCTATGTAATGCCCCGCCACGCCTTTGTCTCTCTTTCTCTCTGGGTGCCACACTCCCTCCAACCCCACATGTACACACACACACACACACAAAAACGCAGACATTCTTACACACATAAAATATCAGGAATGATATGCATGCAATTGTACACTCTCACTGATGTGCTGTTCGTGAATATGGTGATAACAGCCGCTCTGTCTCTCTCTATCAGAGAGGAACAAAATGTATTTATATATACGTGGCTATCCACACCCACTCAACTGCACATGCATCTTCTTTTTCCGTTCGTGTAGAGCTCTCGGGCCGGTGTAGAAAGGAGAATACGGGGAAGCCGTAGTGTTTGTGGGGGGAGCGTGACACAACGAATCAAAAACAAAAGCCCCAACAGAAAATAGAATCATAAAACGAGGGGCCACGGGTGGTATGAACTCGTACGTCCGACTCTTTTGTGGTGATCAGACCGCGCTCACCTGGATCGGATGGAAACGTCGCCGCGACAAGCAGATATTTCTTGGCAGCATTCTCGCTGCTGCTGCCATGTACGCCGGGGTGTATTACTACGAGGAGAAGGAGCGCAACCGTCGGCATACCTCCATCGAGAAGGACATTGAGCGTGAGCGGTGGCGGGCGCAGGAGTTGGGCCTTGGCGAGCCGACTGACGACGGCTTTGCGAAGAGGCACATCGAGAGATTGCACAAGAATGACTGATAACGCATTGTGTTCATATGCATGTGTGTGTTTGTGTGGCTCTGGGTGGCAATGAGTGGGGTGGGGCGAGTTGATGGGTGGGTGAGAGTGCGTTGTGGATGCCAGGAGCTGCTGTGGGTTCTAGCACGTGCACCTTATTTGGGAACAATAATGAGGTGCCCATTTTCGGTTTAGCGTGGGAGCAATGATGAAGGCGACCGGCGAGGAGGACGATGTGGTGTAGCTGTGCTTTTTTTTTCTGTCTCTCTGTGTGTGTGTGTGTGTGTGTGTGTCACTGTCATCGTTTCCTTCACGCCTTTCACTTCTCTCTTCAGTGTGGGCTGGCGAAGGGCGTGTGTAGCGCTTGTGCATACGTACACACACACACACATACAGTGAGAGAGAGCGAGAGGGAAGGGTAAACAGATAGATTGATGGAGGCAAAAGACCTTGCAGCAGCAGCAGCAGTGGCAGCGGGAGGAATTTGCGTGGAGCCGCGCATTAAAGTCATCTCCATGGGCTCCTCTGGTGTGGGGAAGAGCTGCATCATCAAGCGCTACTGCGAGGGCCGCTTCGTGACGAAGTACATTCCCACCATCGGCATTGACTACGGTGTGAAGCGGGTGGTCGTGCGTGCGCCGCCGCACATGTTGCCCGCGACGCCGAAGCTTGCCGTGCGTGTGAACTTCTGGGACATGGCCGGCGGCGAGGAGTATTTAGAGATCCGCAACGAGTTCTACAACGCCGCCGAGGGGGCGCTGCTCGTGTACGACGTGACCGACGCTGCGAGCTTCGCCGCGCTCGACAAGTGGGTGAAGGAGATGGAGACGAACGCGAGCGTGCGGCGTGGGAGCGGCAACGAGGCGGTCACCGCGAGCGTCGCGCGGGCTGCCCCGAAGGCGATGGTGGTGGTGGTGTGCGCCAACAAGGCAGACGACGAGGTGTACGCCGGCGCCAGCACCAGCAACAACAACAACAGCAGCAGTGGCGTTGGCGGCAAGAAGCGTGTCGTGAGCGACGCGGAGGGGCGGCGGTGGGCAGAGGGGCGCGGTTACAAATACTTCGAGACAAGTGCCTGCAAGGGCACGTGCGTCGCTGAGGCTCTGGAATCACTCTTCAGCGATGTGGTGGCGAGGTTCATGTAGAGGACAAGAGCCGAAGAGGGAGGGGAGGGGAGGCGCGGTACGAAACCAAACTCCACCGCCAAAAGAAAAAAAAAACAGTGGGAAATCACACCCATGTGTGTCTGGGGTGAGGGGCACAGCATCACGCACCCAGTGCACTGTACGCGTGCTCTGCGGCGCTGCTCCGCTAGAGGGGGGTAGACTATTGTCTTTTTTTTCCCCCTTTTGCATTATTCTTTGCCCCTTGTCTTGTGTTTCCGGCATTGCGCGTGGCAACGCCAGTAACCTCACTCGGGTACACATAGGGATACGCCATCGGTGTCTGCTCTCGCACATACATACATACGCAAGGTGAAACATGTCCCGCCAATTTGTTTCGGAGTACGTGGCGAAGCAGCTGCTCGGTGCACGCGTGCTGGACGCCGTGGCGGATGCCGCCGCAGCGCCGGTGATCGGCACGCACAACGGCGCGTTCCACTGCGACGAGACTCTGGCGTGTGGGCTGCTGCGCTGCAGCCAGCAGTTCAGCCCCGCCAACATCCTCCGCACGCGTGACGCGACTGCGCTGGAGAAGTGCCACATCGTTGTCGACGTGGGCGGCGTGTACGACGGGGTCGCGCTGCGCTTTGACCACCACCAGTCGTCGTTCCACGGCACCATGACAACGCCAAAGGCGACGTACCACACGCGGCTATCGTCGGCTGGGCTTCTGTACAAGCACTTCGGCCGCGGGATCATCCAGCGCTACGTGGAGGCTGCGCTCGCGTCGCCGTACCGCGAGCAGCTGCTCGAGGCGGGGAATTGGGCGCCCAGCAAGAAGAATCTGTCGGAGCAGGAGCTCGACACGCTCTATGACATTGTGTACCGCAACTTCGTCGAGCACATTGACGGCATCGACAATGGCGTCAACGCATACGGGCCTGCCGAGGTGGAGGGAGAAGGTAACGCGAGCGAAGCCAGCGCGGCTGCTGCGGCTGCCACGTCGTCGTTATCGTCGTCATGTGTGCGGAAGTACAGCGTGACGACGACGCTTTCCGACCGCATTGGCCGTCTCATGCCGTGGTGGAATGAACCCGGCAATGACAGCGCGGAGTGCGAGAAGGCCGCCTTCCTGCAGGCGATGGAGCTGGCGACCTCGGAGTTCTTCCATGCGGTGCACTACCACGCCTTTGCGTGGCTGCCGGCGCGCGGCATCGTCGAGGCGGCTTTTCTCGACGCGACGCGGGTGCACGAGAGCGGCCGCATTGTCGTCTTCGGCGACCGCTTCTGCCCGTGGAAGGACCACCTGCTGGAGCTGGAGGCCGAGCACGGCAAGGTGGGCCACGTGCTCTACGTTCTCTTCTCTGACAAGAAGAACTGGCGTGTGCAGGCGGTGCCGAAGGACGTGTCGGGATTCGAGAACCGCAAGCCGCTGCCATGGCGCGGGCTCCGCGACGAGGAGCTGAGCAAAGCGAGCGGCGTCGACGGTGGCATTTTCGTACACCTCTCCGGCTTCATTGGCGGCAACAAGACGTACGAGGGCGCGCTGCAGATGGCGGTGAAGGCTTTGACTGTGGTGAACTGAGTGTGCACACAGAGATAGAGAGAGAGAGAGAGAGATAGGCGTATATGCTTGTACCTGGGTAGCGACATAGCGTGGGGGATGCACAACGAAGGCGGCGTTTGTTGGTGAAAGGGTCCATTGCGGGGTGCCTTAAAGAAACCTTAACCTCTTTAAAAAGTGAGAACTAAAATAGGTGTGAGAGACGGAGGCAGGTGTGTGTGGGCCGGGGGAGAGAGAGAGTGAGACCAATTCGAGGGAGCAGCTTCTTTTGCACGCCAATGCTACAATTCCCATTTGTCCTCAATTGCAATTCAAGGAAACCTAAAAGAGAGAAAAAGGGGAAGGAACGGAACACAGGTAATAGAGAACGGTGAGGCGTGGCGTCGGCGATGCTACAGTCTCTCAGACTGTTGCCCCCCGCGATGCGTTGCGCCGCTGCACGTTCTGCGACTGCTGCCGCTCCCTGCTGTTGCGGCGGGAGCAGCGGTAGCAGGATGAACACCGCGTGCTGGGGCCCGGCCCTATTCACCCCTGTGCGTGGCATTATTGTACCGCAGCAGCTCAAGGCATACGGCGGCACATTCAGCCAATCGGTCGGCGAGCGCTCCGACCACCTCGTTGGGGATGTTGTGCTGCAGAGTCTGTCGCCTTCCCGCACCGAGAGGTCACCGCTGCTGTCCAAGGGCAGTAAGACAAAGACTGTGACGAGCTTCGAGGACATGCTGCTTGCACCGGAGCTTCGCACTGTGTTGGCGCAGCGCTTGCATGTGACGACACCCTCACCCATTCAGCAGACCGCCATTGAGGTGATTCTGCAGCGCAAGAACACCGTCGTGGCGGCCCCGCACGGCGAGGGCAAGACGCTCGCGTACCTGCTGCCGCTGTATCAGAACATGATGAAGGACCGTGACGTGTACAAGATCCCGCTGCGCGAGCGCCGCCCACGCATGATCCTGCTAGCGCCAACAAGGGAGCTGATTGCGCAGCTGCAGCACGTTTGCGCTGCACTCGACGCGGCCACGGGTCTGCGCTCCGTCTCCTTCACCTCACGCCGGCGGGCGAAGCACCACGTGAGTCGGCTACTGAGGCACAACCTCGCGGATGTCGTCATCATGGACCCCAAAGTCGTGCTGCGCCTCATTCGCACGCGCCGACTCTTCCTTGATGACATTCGCTACGTCGCGGTGGATGAGGCGGATGCGATGCTGTCGTCGCAGCATGACCACGACGCGGTGCATCTCCTCATGAAAGTGCAGAAGCGGATGATGTTCAAGCACCTGTGGCCGGTGCAGACGCAGACGGTGTTCGCCACCGCATTTATTACGCGGAAGCTGGAGCACGTTGTGGGGAAGAAGTTTCCAGACGCCGTCACGTGCATGCAACGGCAGCGCATGCACCGCCCGCCTGAGACCCTTCGCCACCGCTTCTTTGCCGTGAAGAGGGAGCAGGAGAAAATGGATGTGCTGCAGCATCTTCTTAAGAAGCACGGCAACCGGCCACGCGAGATTGAAACAGATGTGGGTGAGGTGCAGGCGCACACGAAGCCGCACTATTTGTCGGGGACCTTGGAGGATTTCATGGAGCGCTATGGCCTCGATCGGCGGCCGCAGCGGGGCCGAGACGAAGCGGAGGGGGAAGGGGAGGACGGCGGCGGCAAACTCGCGGCGGCCTCTCCCCCTGTTTTCTCTTCCGCTTCCTCCTCCTCGTCCTCCGCCCCCACCTGCACCTCGGCTCTTCGCGGAGACGGCGACCGGCAGGAGGCGGCGCGGTGCGCACTGGAGCGTGTGCGCCCGCTGCGGTGGGAGCACCTCACGA
>NW_008826702.1:0-448 GCF_000691245.1 Trypanosoma grayi
TCGTCACCAGACACCACAACGACACTGGCTGCACACGGAGGGAGGTGCCAATAACTCATTTCAGCCTCCTGGGCAGAGAGGAATACGACGGACCGGCCCCTTGCAAAGCGGCCCTGCCCACCTTTAGAAATAAATGAGGTCACAGAAGACACAGCGCTTCGGCCACCATCCATCTCAGCCTCCTGGAGAGGTGGTGCACCCAGTGACCCGCTGGTCATCGGACGTTCGTCGCCCGGCATAGCGAAAATGCTGGCGGCACGGGATGCAACACTGCGGCCACCGTCCATCTCAGCCTCCTGGAGAGGTGGTGCACCCAGTGACCCGCTGGTCATCGGACGTTCGTCACCCGGCATAGCGAAAATGCTGGCGGCACGGGATGCAACACTGCGGCCACCGTCCATCTCAGCCTCCTGGAGAGTCGGTGCACCCAGTGACCTGCTGGTCATCG
>NW_008826702.1:557-5335 GCF_000691245.1 Trypanosoma grayi
CACTGCGGCCACCGTCCATCTCAGCCTCCTGGAGAGGTGGTGCACCCAGTGACCCGCTGGTCATCGGACGTTCGTCACCCTGCGTGGCGAAAACGCTGGCGGCACGGGATGCAACACTGCGGCCACCGTCCATCTCAGCCTCCTGGAGAGGTGGTGCGCGGAGTGGCCTGCTGGTCATCGGACGCTCGTCACCCGGCAGAGCGAGAACGCTGGCGGCACGGGATGCAGCACTACGGCCACCCTCTACGTGTATGTCTGATTGGGATGAAGAAAGAAGGGATTCTTCTTCAAATTCTTCTCGTCGGCAGCGTGGTGATTGAACAATGTGAGAGATTTCACCCGATGGAGTATATGCCTTGGTGTGAGGGCGGTTTTTTCGGACGTTTTCTTTCCTATCGATGTCGTCCGGTAAATTATCTGTGGTATTGTCAATGGGTTTTCTGGATGCACCCGCGTCGTGTATCTGAGGTTTGTATATTGAATCGGCTTCATCCTCTTCGCTGTGGTCAGGTGACAGTAATGGGTTGGATGATGTAAGTTGCAGGAGTGCAGCCTGGTACAGCCTTCGGGTAGCCGGATAGTGGTAGTTCATGAGGCAGTGGTTTATATATGATTCGCTAATCTGTGCTGGGTGTGCCACAACGCTGCAGACATAGAATCCTTCGTAGGTTCTATGGATACTGACGGATGCGGACGACGCATCGTGGAGCGCGTTAGATACATCTAACGCTACTGCCTGATTAAGCTCGTCCTCCCCATACTGGAAGACGATTTCCCATGCCTCACCGTCAAACCGTAAGGTGTGTGTAGATTCCTTATCATAAACGTTCTGTTGGTCCCCAGTGCGCATCGTTTTGAGGGGCGGGAGGTTTTTGCCACTCAGTGTTCTCGCTGTTGTAGGCAAGCGCTTGCGCGTGCTTGGACGCGCACCGGCAATCTGATCTCCACTTTCGGACATTCTCGCTATTGTAGGCAGGCGCTTGCGTTTGATTGCGCGCACACTAGCAATCTCATCTCCACCTGGGGGCATTCTAGTCATCGTAGGCAGGCGCTTGCGTGTGATGGCGCGCACGCCTGCAACCTCACCTCTGTTTGCGAAGGTTTGTTTATATCCGTTGACTTGTAACGATGGTAACTTTTGAGGTGTGGGGTGCGGCGAGGAGAAGTGTTTGTAGGCATTCACGTTTTTCGTCAGCGTCGCGGCGCTTTCTGATACGGTGTATCGTAATGTGGGGCGGGCATGACGCATCGATCGTCGTGAGAAATTGGCGCTGTGCACCTCCCGTCGCTGCTGTTTTGTTTCTTGCGGCTTTTGGTGCGGCGACGGCGGCGGCGACGGCGGCTGCAAGGGGATGCGGGGATTCCGCTTCCAAACCCCCACCTGCCCACCATCGAGCAGCGTGGTAGGTGTTGTGCTCAGCATAAATGAGTCTGCAGAGTGCGGGTTTAGTTCCTCTTCGCGTGGAGAAAAGAAGGGAAAAACAAACAAATACGAATAGGCAGAGTCAGTGTGCCGAGAGAATGTGGCAACAACACGACGGTGACAATGCAAACAAGGGCCTCACCTTCCCTTCTTGAGAGAGGGATTGACAGAGGTCCACATCGCAGGAGCACTACGTTCTTCTGCGGTTCACTATTCATATCCCGTGCACACTATCGACGGGCGTACTACGGAAAAAAAGGAGAAGAAAATGAAAATGAAAGGAAGTCGGAGTAACGGCCCTTTCGGTTTTTTGTTCTTTTGTTGTTTGGTTTGTCACAATATCATATAAAAATATGTGGCTTCATTGAGTAGCATACACTCCGGTTGAAGTCACGGTTGTCCATGGAACATTTGGCAACGGCCTTTAATCGGACTCCGGCTTATCTTCGACATCAATAACGGTGACCGGGCCGCGCTTTCTCTTGAGAAGGCCGTGCGCGCATCTGTGCTCCTCACAGGCAAAGCAGCTGCCGCAGCAGCAGAGGAGGAAGAGGAGGAGCGCCAGCAGAACAACCTGCAAAAGGCTTTTCATTGAGCTGTGGGAACTGAGGTCTCAATCTTGCATACGCGTATAAGAAGAAGAAGAAGGAGAGAGAGAGAGAGAGAAGGAAAATGAGAAGAACTGAGTTCATCAACAGTCCAATGACACCCGCAAGGCCAACGCAAGCGTGCTAGGTCCTATTCATTCCGCTTCTCCGGTCTCTTGTTACAGTTAGAGGAGACACTTCCACCTGCGTCAGCGTCACGCAGACCGCCATATTCTACGTGTCGCCACTACGCCGCACTTTGCGGCAGTTTGACGATGAAGACAACCGACCCACCACGCAGGAACATGTTGCGTATTGACCGCTCCTTTTGCTCATTGTTGACCATCGTCAGCTCCACTACGTCACGGAGGACGAGGTTGAAGTGCTTATCAAACGCGACCACTGTGGCGACGAGGGATTTGTTGAATCGTGACTGTATGAACACGCGTGTGCCGTTGCGCATCGCGCTGTCGAGGACGCTGAAGGGCCCCTCCGCCACGCTCGTCTGCAGAAACTCCTTCGTGCTGATTGTCTTTGCACCAGACTCTGTCCGCTGCGTCTTGGCGGGTCGCTCGTCTGACATCTTCTGCTCGTGACACTACGACTTCCTACAGAACTTATAAGAGGGTTGAAGATGGAAAGAGAGGAAGAGGAAAGACATGTCTGTCTGTCTGTGTGTGTGTGTGTGTGTGTGTGTGTGTGAGGCAGTATGGATGCAGACCTGGCGCGGCCATTCTGGTGGCACACCCAACGCTTCCCCAGCACCACGCTACCCCGCCCCAACGGCACTCCGCACCCACTCCTCGAAGCAACTCGCCGGTGTGTAGCCCAAATGCTCAGCGCACTCCGCGTGCTTCCCGTACAGCACGCCGCCGCACGTCCCTTCGTCCACGAGCACCGGCGCCCCCGACATGCCGTGGTAGCAGCGGCCCTGCACAGCCCGGCACATCCCACTAGCGTGCAGCACCTCCACCTGCGCGACGGCCGCCACCTGTTCGCCCTCCACACACCGGAGCTTGGACAAAAGCTCGTCCCGTTGCGCCGCCGGTAGCTTTTGCAACAAGTCTGGGTCGAAGGTATCAAGCAGCCCCAGCGACCCCGCGCCACGATAACCGGCGACAACACAAGTGGTGCTCGTCGCCGGGTCGATGGGAGACAACGCTAGGCCACTGCCCGCCGCATCTGCCCGTCGCTCCACCTCTCCGAGCACTGCATGCACACTCGCACCAGCAGAAGCAGGAGACGGCGCCTTCAGTGCCAACAACGCAACGTCAAGCGTCGGGTGAAGCGCCACAAGCTGCAACTCCATGGAACTGGAGGCGAGCGCGTGCCCCTCTTTATCAGGGAGGTACAGACGGCCGATGATGAATCTTGTCTTGCGGCAATCCTCCGGTATCTTTAGCCGCTCGGGGTCCTTCACATACTGCCACGGTGCGAAGGTGTGCTTCGCGGAAAGGAGATATCTTCGCCCACTAGCGGTGGTGTGGGTCGTCCGCAGAAGAAAGGCAGTCCCCATCATCAGCCACAACGGCTGCGACATTTTCCCAGGTACATGCAAAAAGCTCATGACGGGAAAACAGCACCGGTGCCCAGTGGATGTTGCCAACATCCGTGAGGAATTCACGCCACCTTCACCTGGCGTCAAGTCCAAACAGAATAAGAATAAGAAGAAACAGCAACTGTAAAATAACTCGCAGCACCAGCATAAGATTGAAATATAGTCCGTTGGGATTGCCCTCATTCAAACCTCCACATCCCCACCGTCCATCTCATTTACTGAATTTAGATCTCACGTTCATGTACACCTATGCAGATGCAGATGCAGATGCAGAAGCAGGCAGGTAGGCACCGCACCAGAGCCCTCCTTCTTGCTTCTTTTTCTCCTACTTTTTGCTGGCGTCGCACTGAGAAAGGAGCGCCGCCACCGCAGCCGCCGAATACTCCTCCTTCTCCGCCACAGCAAGATGTACAGCTGCGCGGTACGCCGCCTCGTGGAACTCGAGCATGTAACTCCTGAAAGACGGATGCGCACAAAGTTCCATGAGGAGCGAGCGGCACGCCGGTTCATGACAGTCGTGAAGGATGTGCTCGGCCGCAAACGCAAGAAACGCGTTATCATCGTGCGGGAAAGTAGGCGAAGGCGAAGATGGTGTGTTTTGTAAATCACACAGTAACCACACTACATCGTACACGGCGCCGCGAGTCTCTGCCGCGTCGTTGCGGTCCCGCAGCGACTGCAAAAGCCGAGACAGCAGCTCCACGACGTTGTCATCATACCACAAGTGACGGGCCACCTCTTTCACATGCTCACGTTCGACGCGCATCAACTCCCACAGCGACCGCAAAATGCACGTGTACGATGATGGCGCAATTACGGGGGGTTCATTAAGTGCTTTAAACGCCGCTACTGCTAAGTCCGCCACCGCCTCAAGGGTGGTGTGGTTGTGGCTCACATCGCTGCGCTGCAGAACACCACAGAGCGCGGTGAGTGTGGCATCAAAGGCTTCTGGCGTACTTCTGTCTTCGGCGCCTGGATACGGTGTGATAGTCTCCACATCATCTGCGGCTGCTGTCTCTATCGCTGTCGTTGCGGTTGTAAGGAACGAACGCACACGTCCCAACAGCTCAGAAACAACAGATGGACCGGCGTCGGCGAGCACGTCAAGGGCACTGCTGCGGAATACGTCATCAGCCATGAGCGACACCACGACGTCAGCTAGGACATCCGGTGAGACGTCGTCCCGGCGGGCGGCGACGAGGAGCGCGAC
>NW_008826703.1:0-1782 GCF_000691245.1 Trypanosoma grayi
CTCGCCATCACATGTGTGTATCTCCCGCCCCTTGTTGCCTCTCCGTGGAAAGGCAGCAGCAGCGGCCGCAACAGAATCAATGCAGTTTTGGTTGTTGTTTTTTGCTTTGTTATTGTCGTGTTTATTCTGTTCTTTTTTGTTCGTGTTATCTTTCGTGTCGTGGCGGTATTGTGTCGAACCGCATTTTCTTCTCCTTTCCCTTGTTGTTGTTCTTGTGGGTGCCGTGCTCCATCCCGCTACGGTGCAGCTGTTGTGGAAGCAAAACGAGTACACACACGCATCGAGGCAAAAAAACAAAAAACAAAACAAAACGACAAAGGAATAGTGCGTGCAGCATATATATATATCTATATCTATATATATATATATCTTCCACACTGCCTCTGTCCTCATATCCCACTCTCTTAGGCGCACCGTGCATACTTTGGACAGCGTGGCTGGTTCTGTTTCGCCACACACACATGCATTACCTCCACGTTGCGCACCACTCCACACAACCTGAAGTGCAACATGCATAAAAAAAATATATATATACATAAATACTGCAGAAATGCGCTGTGGATCTGCTGCATTGCTCGTTGCTTATTCATTCTCTTCTCTCTTCTCCCCCCGTATTGTTTTTTTGCTTCGTTTTCACGACTGTTGCTTCTCTTTTGCTGCATTGTGGGAAGATATACAGAACGGCTTGGACCGCATTGGCGTGCAGGCTTCTTGAGTGGAGGGACCTGGCTGGTGTGCTTGCCGCTGCCCCGCTGCTGCATGTTTCGCCCAGACCACTCCATTGAGTTACTCCCAGTGAAGACAAGAGTGTTCCCCCGACGCTCAATGGGACAACGTAACACCAGAAGCAACAGCGACAGCAACAACAAGGCCGAGGCGGCGCTGCTAAACGGCACCGAGGGCCCCCTCAGATTCAAACAGTCCCCCACGCGTTCTGTGCCACACTTCGAGCAGTCCGAAGAGCCAAATAAGAAAAATAGGAATAATAATAGCAGGACCAGCAGAAGCAGCAACAACAACAACGGTGGCGGAAACAAGAGCGCGGAGAATGGCGGNAATAAGAAAAATAGGAATAATAATAGCAGGACCAGCAGAAGCAGCAACAACAACAACGGTGGCGGAAACAAGAGCGCGGAGAATGGCGGGGACGTGAACCGCACCATGTCGCTGCCGCTCATCGCGAAGGGCGGCAGTAACGGCCGCCTGATAGGCGACGGGGCGTGGCCTGCCAGCTTCTCGTACTCAGCGATGAAAGATGGTGAGTCGCGCAGGCAGAAGAAGCCGCGCGAGCTGAAGCAGAAGAAAACCCAAAAGCCTGACAGCGGTAAAAACAGCAGCAGCAACAACATCACCACCAACAACAACGACAGCAACCTCAGCATTAGAAACACTGGCGAGCTGAACGAGAAGCCACAGTTGTCCCTCGCCAGGTCGGGTGCACAGCTCAACTCGGAGATAATTGCATCCCGCAGGAACAGCGCTTCGGTGTCGATGGAGGAGCGGCTGCCATCGGCTGTAAGCTACAGCGGCTCCCTCAACAACTTCGGCTCGCGCCCGCGGTCGCGCAGCGGCAGCCTGCGGGGATTGAGCCTGAGCCGCTGCAGCTCCCGCAGCTCCCGCAGCGATGGCGGCGGCAGCGACGGAATGCGCATGCCGCTGACAGAGAAGCAGCAGGTGGCGCTGCGGGAGCTGCCAATGGCGGTGACTCGGTGTCACACGCCCCCGCCACCGCAGCTCTTGCGCGCCAGCTCGTCCTTCTTGGTGAAGAAGCGGTCACGGCGG
>NW_008826703.1:2070-5327 GCF_000691245.1 Trypanosoma grayi
CCGAGTGATAAAACCGAAAATTCAAAGCTGACGCCACGGCCGAATGGAGTCACGACAAGAAGAATGCCTACACCACCACCCACAGCAGCAGCAGCAGCAGCAGCTACTGCTGCTTCCTCATCACGCCAGGCCTTGTCAAGCAAGCGGCTGCGCAGTGACGCGACGAATGACACGTCGTCCGGCCCACATACAACGCTGCCGCTCGCAACGGTGCGTGACTTGGCGAGCGCAGGGATTAACACCAACGCCATCCCTCGAGATAACGACCTCTCAAATAGCGACGTTGTCAACATGATGACGGCATGGCTCTTCTTCGATGAGCCGGTGGTAGACAACGCGGGAGGTTCACAGCCGCGAATGTTGGCGTCTCCCAACGCAGGCGAGGCATCTCTGCGCGCATCAGCACAAAAAGGTGTTGAGAGCCGCACATCGCAACTGCAGCGAAACTCACAAAACTCACCATCGCCGCGGATCTCCACCAACACTGCTACTACTAGTGCTAGTAGTAACACTAATACTGGCTCATCCAGGCCTGAGGCGTGCGTGAGGGAGAAGGCACCACACCGTACGGATGACATGAATCCTGCAGTCGCAGCATTGGCAAGTGCGACGCGTGTGCCGACGCTACCGCTACAGCCACGGCGTCGACCCCTGTTCCACGCCGGCACGTGGCACAACGACAGCGAAGAGGACGTGGTCGACGCCGCCGCCGCCGCGACTGCTGCCAGGCCGTTCTCAAAGGCGCTTGGGCCTGCTGCTTCTGCTACCACTGGTGCCGCCGCCCAATCCCCAGTGTCAGATGCTGCAGGTGGAGAGACGAGCAGAGTCGCCGAGGCTGACGACAGTGACGAATATGACTATGAAGATGGCGAGGAGGACCTGCTGGAGGGTTTCTACCCCGAGGAATATGGACAGTGTGCACCACGGCAGTCGCCAAACAGCATCGTGTTTATATTGACGGCGGAGGACAGCTTCAGCAGCAGCGATAACGGTTTGACGGACTCGAAGGGTGCGATGAGGGCGCGGGGGAAAGACTTGTGGGCGCCGCGGAAGCCCCGCGTGCTGCGACGGTCGACGCCGCTCCCGTTAACGCCGCACAACAACAAGCCGGTGCAATGCCGTTACACGTCATCTCCCAGACTGCAGGACAACGCCCTGCAGAGCATAGAGGGCCCGCATGAGCAGCCACAGCTGCAACTGGTGAGGGGTCGCAGCTCGGCCACCGTGGACAGCGCCAGACAGCTGGAGCTCTTGCGGATATACCGCCCCACCTCCAGCAAGTACGCGCCGGACCCAAGCAAGATGCAACGCCCAGTAGGAAACACCTTCGGTCTGCGTCGTCATCGGAGGGCCAATAACGCCGACGCCGCAGCCCTTGTATATGGTGGTGCCGGTGCTGCAGCTGCTGCTGGTAAAGCCGGCGACGCAGAATGCGATGATGATGATGATGAGGAGTGGGAGGAGGATGAGGAATGGGTATGGGAGGAGGTTGAAGTGGAAGAGTGTAGTGATGATGATGATGATGATGGGGACGGTGCTGAGGGTGAAGGTGATGTCTCGCAAAGCTTAGAGTACTAAATCTCGTGCGCGTGCTTTGTGAGGAAGCAAACGGAGAAAAAAAAAAGGAGGAAGAAGAAGGAAAATAGAAAGAGGATCCTTAAGAGAGGGGCCTCGCCGTGAAGAAGGGGAGAGGGAAAGTGTGGGCACGAACCCAAAAACGACCCTCACACATGCACGCAAGTATATGCGTGCATCGATGCACAATGGGCGCCTGTCTGTCTCTCTGTCTGTGTGCGTGTGTGTGTGCACAGGGCACTGAGTGGACCGGTGTTTCACTGCGGGAGTGCCCCGGCTGTTTTGGCGCGTCGGCGAACGCGGCCGCTCTCACTTTAACCACCTGTTTCTTCCTCCAAACCAAAAAGAAAAAAAAAATCGAAGTTTTTTTTTGTTGTTTTTGACTTGTGCTTATGGCTTTCGCTCCCTTCTGGTTATCTGGCGGTGTCACAACTCCCGTGCGCTAGGCGTGCTATGTATCATGTCTCTCTCTCTCTCTCGCGCCGTGTGGCTCCTTTCCACTGCCGTAATGTGCCTAGATATAAATATTATTATATGCTTATATGCATACATACAACCACAACTGTCTCTCTGTCTGTGACTGTATGTGTGTGTGTATGTGTGTAGCCGCAGAAACTCCTTTTTTTTTCTTTTATACCAATAGTGCCTCACTTCGTGGGCCAGACGGTTGCCTCGGTTGTTTTTCCAGTGCCACCCCTCTCTGTGTGGCAACGCCGGTGCGTGCGTTATGCGCATGTGTGGGGTTTCCGCACAGCGCTGTGGGTGTATGCGCGAATGATGCTAAGTGACTTCGCTGCATGTATTCCCAGACAAGACACCTACGGATACACAGACACGTAGACACACACACACACACACACACACACACACGTCGTCTGCAGCATGGCTGAGCGGTGGTGCTCATGTCGCCTTCTCCATTTGTCACTCNTGGGCCAGACGGTTGCCTCGGTTGTTTTTCCAGTGCCACCCCTCTCTGTGTGGCAACGCCGGTGCGTGCGTTGTGCGCATGTGTGGGGTTTCCGCACAGCGCTGTGGGTGTATGCGCGAATGATGCTAAGTGACTTCGCTGCATGTATTCCCAGACAAGACACCTACGGATACACAGACACGTAGACACACACACACACACACACACGTCGTCTGCAGCATGGCTGAGCGGTGGTGCTCATGTCGCCTTCTCCATTTGTCACTCATCGTCTTTTTACTGCAGAAACCTTCTAGTAACGAGTAGCTATGGACGCCGCCTCCGTTGCGAACAGCAGTGAGAGACAGCAGAGCTCGTGGGATGACAGCAATACGACCAGTGGGTCCCGCCGTGTCATGTTTGCCGATGAAGAGAATTCAGGAACGAACAACAACCGCAAAGGGAGAAACGGCTCACCTCCACCACAAGAAGTAGCAGCAGCTACGAATAAGGGTGCTTCTGAGGGAACCTATGAGGGCGCGGATAACGCGGGGAACAGCAGAAGTAGCCGCCATCGACGGCAGCGCAGGCGCAACCCATCGAAGGAGGTTGAGGAGGCACTCGTACCGGATGAGGACTCCGAGCACGACGCAAAGCATCGCCTGCACGAACAGACAATGCTGCTCGAGGTTCAGGAACACACCCAGCGTACCCGTGTCGTGGCGTTGCAGATGGAGGAGGAGGACCAAATCGTCGCGGCGCTTCACGCGGCGGAGCG
>NW_008826704.1:0-5327 GCF_000691245.1 Trypanosoma grayi
TATATATATATATATATAGAGATATTTTTTTCTCTCCACAAACGCACTCATCCCCGTCGCCATCAATTTCCACAACGCTCGTGCTGTCACCGCCAACCACGGTATTATTCACAACACAGTGGACAGACCCAAAAGCATCGTTAACAGAAGTGAGATTCCTCAACACCCTTTATGTGAATGTGTGTCCGTCAAGACGCATCAGTAATGGCTGTGTGATACTTTAAAAAAAGGCTTGCAAGTGAAGCAGCGCATGCGGCATCGTTCACGGCGATCATTTTACAAAGAAACGGCATACAGACCCTGACACGTTCCACCATTACGTTCGACGGGGCTTGAAGCATGGCATCCAGAAGACGCCTGACAAGCTCCCTTAGACTCACTGCTTCTTGTTTGTTAACTTCCGACGCACCCAAAGAGATTGTCGTAAACTGCTTCATCACGAGCATCCAGAACATGTTGTACTGCTCTTCCATAGAGGCGGTGTACCGCTCCGCCACCTGGAGGATGGCGTTACACACTGACCGCTCGAGTGTTATGAACAAGGCCACTTTGTATGCTCCTCTTTTCTGCGTTGTGTCGAGTCGACCAAAAAAAGAGGTACTAAGAAGCGACATAGTGCGATGGAGAATACACACCAACGCGTCTACAGCTTTTGCACGACACGCAACGGTCAATAACGGTAGTAGCGACGCATCGCGGAGCCACTTAACGTACTGCAGTAAAGCCAACAGGCAGGGCGCCGTCGCGTCGCGCTGGTTTAATACTGGTGGTAAGCTACAGACAGACTCCAACATCCCCATCAGATCTTCACCCACTTCACACATGTACGTCACCACACAACTCCACAAAGCTTCGTCATCAACGGCGCGTTCGTCAAGGTGTTGCAAAAGTTGCCGCCCACCTTGGAACCCAATCTCAATCACTCCATCGTTCTCATTAGTGCACAAGTCACCCACTATAGTTTGGAACAAAAAGCGTACATCTTCCACACGTAGAGGGGCAGCATCAAGGATAGAGCCTGCCAGGTGCACCACGCCTGTCACAGTCTGCTTCAAAAGCGGCAAACACAATTCAGTTGACCCTTTGGATGATTTGCACCGCAGTAAGAGATAGTCAAGGATAGGAGCAACCGCACGAGCAAAAGCACACCACCACGCCTCTGGCGTGAAAGCGCTGTGCATGTCCGACATGATAGCGAACATGACGTCAATAGCATCACCGCTTATCGGATCAGCCACTACCAACGATGTCAAAGCAGCAGTAGCTACAGTGCATAAGGTTGACATTGTTGTTCTCTTTGGTGTGGATAACTCCTTCAAACCACCACCATCATGGTTGTCCCTCTCATTGAGAGTGGAATGTATAAAAAAAGACGTCCGGTGTTTTATTTCCTCCATCAGAAGTATGCGATTGTTTTCGTTGCTGTTGTTGTTGTTGTTGTCACTGTCGCCGCGTTGTGTTTCCACATGATTATCCCCATTAGTTGTAGACGCTTCGAATCTGGACGCACACCTCCCACATGGCTCCTTAGGGAGGTCACTCGAGTCAGTGTTCAGTACAGTTGCACAAGTAATGGCAGTTGTAGTAGTCACAAAAGGAGAAACAGCAACCACATAGCGAATGTACCACACTGCTGATTGGGCTGTGACGCCGCCAGGAGTAGAGCGGCCAACAACAGTCCACGCATTGATAACATCTACCAAGTCTGTAGAAGTAAGGAAATGCAGGTGAAAAAGGGTGATGCGCTGCAAGACCATTGCGGCAGAATACACGGCTTCGGGGCTCTTTACGTCACGCACACAGTGTGCGAGCGCAGCCAACAGAGCACTCCAGCCGCTGCCAAGACTCTCGGCTTGAGCTTCCACCATCTGGCCCAAAGAGGCGATAATAAGCTCTTTCAATGCCAACGACTTCGCCTGTGAGGCGATTATTTCAAACGGCCGCAAGACATCTTTCTGGAAGTTGAAGTTTCCAAGCTCCTTGCGGGATAAAAACTTAGTTGCCAACTGCCGCAGATGGTCCACTACAAACATGGATACAAGTTGGTTTGCGCTTAATCCAATGGTAACGAAATGACGCGAGACGTTGGTCCACATCTTAGACCAGATGTAGCGCTGTCGCCATATGTTTGTGTCTGTCACTTCTACAAGCTTCTGCAGGGAAAACAAACGCGGTGGGTTTTCCGCCAGTTCTTCTGCACTCACTACACATATTGCCTCAACGAGATCAACTACAGATGCATCCTTGAGGTGATTACTGCGGGAGAAGAGACGGTGAGCCTCTACCTCATCAATGTACTTCGCTATAGTCTCGGCATTCTGACGTTCAAACTTTGTTCGCTCTCTCAGCAACTGTGTATTCGATCGACTGTCAACGTCGCCCCCAACGTAGGAAGCAGTCTTCATCATCGAAAAGCCTTGATTCCGAGATGATGGCGGCATCGTCGGTGACGAATCAGCCAATATATGTAGCTTAGCAAGGAGAGAGATACAACGAAGTATCTCATACCACGAGTCCTCCAGGTGGTCACCCTCCTCAAGGGCAATACGAATAAGAACAACGATAGATTTGAGGCTCTTGTATTCGATTTCACGATAGTTCGTGAGATGCGTAAAGGCCAGAATAGCAGAAATAAATGCCCTTCGCTCAGTTCGACATGAGAACTTGCAGCACACCTTAATAGCGCTTTCAAAACCATCCAGGCAAGTATCAATGAACTCCATGTTATCGATCTCTTCCATTGGAATAGCAAAGGCTGCCAGAAGGGCAGTCCAAGTGCTCTCCAGCATCGCCCGCGCCACCTCTGGGGAATTCACAGATGTGTATGGTTCTGCTCTCACATCTTGTGTAATCTGATCCAAAGTTATTTCAACAAGGCACTCTTTCTCCATGTGACGCGCGAGCCTTTGTTTATTTCCACGTATCAATGATGATGTGGATGATAGCAATAAGTTTG
Source organism: Trypanosoma grayi (assembly GCF_000691245.1). Lineage (NCBI taxonomy): Eukaryota > Euglenozoa > Kinetoplastea > Trypanosomatida > Trypanosomatidae > Trypanosoma > Trypanosoma grayi. Next base: position 2,957 of record NW_008826704.1, read on the forward strand.
AGTCCTTCGTGTTAGAAGGCTTCATCGCAGAACCAACCCTCTGAACCGCCTCACGGCATTCAAGGATAATTCCATTTGTTGTAATGCGCTGGTAAATATCCCTAAGAAACTGATGTGGTAAATCCTTACCATCATCGATGCCGCGGTTGTTCTGGATGAATTGTTCCACGGTCATTTTCTCCTTAATGTGTGTGGAGTGTGCATCAGTGTTTAGCATCATGATGGAGAAGGCGAGAATAAAAGCAGGACTTGGCCCAGAAAATATCGTGGGATTCTGGACACAATACTGCTCGGCGAATATTTCCATCGTGCGATCAACGACCTGCGCCTCCCCTGGAAGTTTAAACTTTCCCAGAAACACCCGCATCGCCTCATCAATTGCCAGGTCAGCAAAATCATTCAAACTAATGAAGGCACGTAAAATGGTCTTACGCTCATCATCATTCTTGCAAAGGTACTCCCCAACGCGCACAGGGTCCAGTTTCCTCTGGAGCAGGAAGCGCGCTACTGTCTCTGGCTCTCTGCTGCTCAGAATTCCGACGTTCAGGGCCATCTTGAGGGCAGTCGCGTAGTCCCCCGCGTTGAACACCTCTACAACGGAGTCGTATGCTTTCTTGTCACGCAGTAGCTGCTCGACACCGGAGTCAGCAAGCCGAACACTATCCACAGTAGAGCGACTTTGCTCCTCATACACTGAAGCCGCTGCCTCGTTCTCCGCATCATCATAATCATCATCACCATCCTTGGCATCGTTGTCGCTGTCGCCGCCGCCACCTGCGGTCTTAACTTCACTCGTGGCACACGTAGCTTCTCCTTCACCTCTATTCTTTGCTGCTTGACGGTCTAGGACATGCGTAGCGTCGATGCCACCGCATGCGTGGAACCCTCTCGCGATGAGTTCCACTGACTGGATGTATGCACACAACGCCTTGATGCATTTCAGACGGAGAGTTCCGTCCTCTTTTGTCGTGACCCATCGTGAAATATGCGACATCTTCACCAGTTTTGACAGCCGCAGCACAAGAACCTCACAAAAACTTGGCATACCTTGAACACAGTCAAGGTTCGTAAACCAATCCCTCACCACATGATGCTTGCGCAGGGTAAGTTCAAAAAAAGACAGTATCGCATACTTCTGATTGTATGAAGTGCTCTTTGATCCAACCAAAGGGATGAGCACGCCAAGAAAAATAACCACCACTTTAGACTTGAGGAATTCACGGTAGTGCACCACAAGATGATACAAAGTCTTGAGGGGCACGCCGTACAGCACGGCATCCTCCAAAGTACAGTTACGGAGTAAACTCACAGTGACATTTTCATGCAAAGCAATCATAAAGAGATCGCTTTGCACAAATTCAGCATTTATCTCTTTGATAAATTGGGCAAGAAGAGCGCAGCTCAATACTTTGCTGCGCCACTCTAGTGAACCCACGGGGGCACTGACGTCGATAGGCTTCATCGAAAGGTCGCAGATACGCAACAAGATATTGTAGCAATCCTGTTCATACTGCGACAACGATAATGTTTTTTTCGGTTCCCCACCACCCGTTGGTGGGACAGTTGAAGCTACACGATTTATGTAAGATGTGGAAGAAGCAGTTGCTTCTGCAATAGAAGCATTGTTGCTCCTTGTTACACAGTCGGAAGTGGAGTCAGCCTCCTGTTGTGATACTTGCTGACTACTTGGCACAGGAGTTGTACGTCTTGCCAGTATTGCGGTGAGCATGTGCGGGAGAATTGAGTTCGACACGCCTGATTCGCTGAGTAGTCTCACCTCGAGTTGAGCCTCAAATGCAAACTGGAAGCAGCCCAGCAGTCTCGTTCCGCTCACCCAAGCGCAGTTGTGTATAATTTCAGCTAAACACTGCAACACTAGAAGAGCCACTTCATCTAGGGAAGAACGCCTATGTCGCTTAACCGTGTTGAGAATAACATCCACGAGTCTTGTTGGTCCCTCGGAAGAGTTGTTGGACGAAGTCCCTTGTGCAGGAGCAGTGATGTCTGTGCTGCTGAAGAGACTTTTCTTTTGCACAGGGAGAGGTACATTCGGTGGGCTGTACATCATCTCCTCGGTGAGAAGGGAGAGTCGCAGAAGGCTCGCGATACCCTCCAACGATAAGGGAAGAAATGTATGCTGCTCATTTGCAATGTTGCTCGCAATCTGCAGCGGATAGAAAAGAAGATTTGTCAAAGTCTCGGTATTACTCAGTCCCTCAGATTTCGCACGTGCGCAGACGCAGGCCGCACGGAGGTACGCATGCCGGTCCTTGCAGATTGAAGCCATACGTTCAATCACCTGCAAGACTCTTTTGGTCATGGTTCACAAATAGAACCAACGAAAAAAAAAGTATATATATATATATATATA
>NW_008826705.1:0-2907 GCF_000691245.1 Trypanosoma grayi
AAAAAAAAAGATACACGCAAGTAATCCTAATATGTGTGTGGTATAACAGAAGCATTGCAACTTTCTCTTGCTTTCTGTGAAGAGGTGAAACTTCCAAGTTGTGCGTGTGGGGCGAGGATGACGCCTATCATGAAACACAGATTCTGCAGGCGGAGGTGCCATTTGGGTTTGAATTTTTAATTCTTTTTGCATCTTCTTTCTGTGTATATATTGTGCTTTTCCTCTTAACAGGGCGCTAGGGAAGCGTGATGGGAGGCTGTGTAGCTTCAGTGCTGGTGCGGCAAAGCCGTTCGCGTGAGGTCCCAGACCGCTACATTGAGGAGCGGCGCCGCTACGGGCCCTTGACGGTGGTTTCCGGCCCGCCGGAAGATGACGTCTCCTCGGCGGTGTACCGCGTAGCCAACGTCACAGAGGAGGAGTTTGCACACTGCAGCAAAACATGGTATGAGGGGATAAATTTTATGCAACGCTTGGAACAGACGTGCAAAAAGAATGGTGAGCACCGTGCGATTGCGTACCGCACCGTGCAAAAGGTTGAGACGGAGCAGCGCAAGGACGCGAAAGGCATCACAAAGGAATGGCAGGTAACATATCTAAGCGACCCCATATACATGACGTACGCGGAATTCTGGGGGAAGGCCACAGCGTTCGGTAAGGGTCTTACAGAGTTGGGCTTCAAGGAGGGTGCAAGAGTTGCGTTATATGAGGATTCGCGGTGGGAGTGGATGGCGTCGGCACTCGGCGTCTGGACGCAGGGGATGGTCAGTGTGACGGTGTACGCCAACCTGGGCGAGGCTGCGCTGCTGCACGCGCTGGCGGAGTCCGAGTGCCCGGCGATTGTGTGCAACGGCAAGTCCGTGAAGTCGCTACTGCCGCTGCTGCGCAAGGCGGGGCTCGAGCACACGGCCATAATCTACCTCGACGCGCTCCCCGCCGGCCTTGATGTGGAGAGCCTCACGGCAGTGCCATGGAACGCGGTTGTGGAGAAGGGCCTGAGCAGCACCGCCACATCCGTGGTGCCGACTGACTGCGACCGCACAGCGCTGGTGATGTACACCAGCGGCACCGTCGCGGAGCCGAAGGGGGTCATTCACACATTTGGCTCGCTCAGCGCCGGCGCGATGGCACTCGACAACCGACTGACGGAACTTGTTGGCCCGAAGGAAGAGGGCGAGACGTACCTTGTCTACCTCCCACTTGCACACATCCTGGAGTTTATCTGCGAGGTTATCATGCTGAATCGCGGATCGTTGCTGTGTTACGGCTCGCCACGCACGCTCACAGATGTCTCCGCACGCCCGCGTGGGGACCTGTCGGAGTTCAAACCGATGCTGTTCGTCGGTGTTCCCCGCATCTTCGAAACAATACGCAAAACTGTGGAGAGCCAGCTCCCTCAGGGAAGCTTGAAGCGCACCATCTTCGAGGCCGCGTACGCCTCACGGCTCCAGGCGCTGCAAAACGGAAAGGACACCCCCTTCTTGAATGAGAAGGTGTTTCGTGTTCCACGTAGCATGTTCGGCGGCAAGGCGCGCGGCATCGTTTGCGGTGGTGCCCCACTTGGCGACAAGACGCAGGAATTCATGAACGTTGTCTTTGGTGTTCCAATGGCTCAGGGCTACGGGCTGACGGAGACGTGTTGCAACGCGTCAGTGCAACGCACCGGTGAGCTGTATCCGGCAGCGGGGCAGCTACTGAAAGTCGTCGAGGCGAAGCTGTACGACACAGAGGAGTACAAACATACGGACAAGCCGTGCCCACGCGGGGAGCTGCTGGTGCGCGGTCCATTTCTCTTCAAGGGATACCTTAAACAGGAACAGCAGACGCAGGAGGCATTCTTGCCAGGCGGCTGGTTCCGCACTGGCGATGTGGTGGAGATGGACGACACCGGCCTTATTCGTATCATTGGCCGCGTGAAGGCGCTTGCGAAGAACCTACTGGGCGAGTACATCCCGCTCGAGTACCTCGAGGCACTTTACGCGCAGCACCCGCTTGTGTGCCCCAACGGCGTCTGCGTTCTTGTTCACCCGCAACGCTCATACATCTGCGCGCTCATTCTGACGGATGCTTCCAAGGCGAGGCAGTTCGCTGCCGCCAACAAAATCACTGGCGCGTGGCCTGACGTGCTTGAGGCTCCCCTCCTGCACCAGCGTGCTGCGGAGTCCCTTGCCGCATACGCCAAGACCGAAGGCCGTCGTCCATTCGAGCTGCTGCGCCACGTCCGCGTGCTGGCAGATGAGTGGACGCCGGAGAACGGTATGCTGACTGCCTCAATGAAACTTCGCCGCAGCGCCATAGATGTTGAGTACGCGGAGACGATTCGCGAGCTGTTCACCGATGAGTGACACACGCACCCATACCTAAATGGAATGAGCAAAAGGCACATACATGCATACGCAGGAAGAAGAGAATAAGGGGGGAAAGAAAAGATAGTAAGGATGTGAGGCGCAATGCGTTGAAAAAAAAAAAGAACAGAATGAGGCGATGCCTCGAGCGGGGGGAGGACGGGATACGATATTGCGTTCGTTCCTATTTGTTTTCTTCACTTGTTGAGTTTAAACGGAGAAAGAAAAAAAGAACAAACAAACAAACAAACAAAACTCGGACCGTATATTTAATGTGCTACGACGCTGTGGACGTCTCCTCGATGCGTGTTGTGTGGGAAGATCATTTGAGGCAAACAAAAACACCAGGAGGTGGATCTTGCGTCTTGGTTGTGCCGCTTGTGATGTGTGCAAGAGGAATGAGCGCCGTATCTGACACGTGCCAGGCTCTTTTTGTGTTTGAGGGGTGGGGGCTACTGGAAGGGCCTATGTGGCATCGAGTGTTCGTCTGGCTTCAATTACATTGACGGCATCGTTTGTTTTCTTTTTTCCCTTCTTTTTTTCTCTCTCTCTCTCTCTCTCTCTC
>NW_008826705.1:2945-5322 GCF_000691245.1 Trypanosoma grayi
ATATATATATATATATATATATATATTCTCAGGGGTATTTATTTACGTTCTTCTAAAATCCATTACACAAAGGGCATCATGGGTTCGTTTCTCTCGACGTTGATGAACTGCCGGAACTCCATAACAATAACGCCGCACCCGTTCATGGATCAAAGCCGTGACCCGCAGATGGTGACAGTGCCTGGCACAGAGACAGAAACGACGACCGCCGTTTACCGTCAGACCTCGACCAGTGACGAGGCGACGTACCAAAAACTTGTGAAGGAGTACGCCACCAACAAGAACTGCGTGCAGGTGATGGAGGAGCGGTGCAGGCTGATGGGCGCACGCCCCGCCCTCGCGTACCGCTCCATTACAAAAATAGAGAAGAGGCAGGTGCCCGACTCAGATGGGACTCAACGTACACTCGACTACTACCACTTCAGCGAACGTTGCGAGGTGTCGTACGCGGAGATGTGGCGCTACATAATATCCTTTGGATCAGGGCTGCGGGAGCTCGGATTGGCGGAGCGAAGTCCCATCACCATCTACGAAGAGACCCGTTGGGAGTGGATCATATCGATATTTGGCATCTGGACCCACAACATGTTGGCCACGACGGTATACGCCAACCTTGGTGAAGATGCGCTCGCGTACGCCCTCCTCGAGACGCAATCCGCAGCTATTATTTGTAGCGGACGGGTGCTCAATACACTGATCCCGCTACTGCAGGATCAAAAACTGAACCCAATCATCATATATCTCGATAGCACCCCGGCCGGTATTGACACAGAGGGATTCCGCGTAGTGGCATGGAATGACGTGGTGAAACGTGGCGAGGCGGCTAAATGTCCCGCGAACATTCCCACTGACAACGACTTAGAGGGCCTCGTCATGTACACGAGCGGTACTACGGGGAATCCAAAGGGTGTTGTGCACTCACATGGTTCTGTTGTTGCGGGCATTAGGGCCCTTGATCATCGTCTGAGCGACATCTACACGATCAATGCCGAGGATGAGGTCTACTGTGCCTATCTGCCTCTTGCGCATATTCTCGAATTTGGCATTGTGAACCTCTTCCTGATGCGAGGCAGCATGGTGGGCTTTGGCAACCCCCGCACCCTCACCGATGACCACGCTGTCCCACACGGTGACTTCCAGGAGTACAAACCAATGATTATTATTGGCGTACCGCGCATATTTGATACCATTAAGAAGGGTGTGGAGAAAAAATTGCCACCGCCAGGTTCGGTCAAACGGAGCGTGTTTGATAAGGCATACAACACCCGCCTGGACGCCATCATGAACGGCAAGGAAACGCCCTACTGGAACAGAGTTGTGTTTAAGGATGGCCGCCAGGCAATTGGCGGACGGATCTACTCCATGCTCTCAGGCGGTGGGCCGCTCAGTAAGGAGACACAGCAGTTCGTTGACGTCTGTTTTGGTGGTCCGATTCTGATTCAGGGCTGGGGCCTCACTGAGACCGTCTGCTGTGGCACAACGCAGCGTCTCTCCTACATTGAAATGGACGACGTGGGCCAACCGCTCGCATCAGCAGAGCTGCGACTCCTTGACGTGGAGGGGTACAAGCACACCGATAAGCCGGAACCGCGTGGTGAGATTTTGATCCGTGGCCCATTCCTCTTCAAGGGATACTACAAGCAAGAGCAGCTCACACGCGATGCCATTGACGCCGATGGGTGGTTTCACACGGGAGATGTTGGCAGCATAGGGCCCAACGGTACACTACGCGTCATTGGCCGTGTAAAGGCATTGGCAAAGAATGTGCTGGGCGAGTACATTGCCATGGAGGCGTTGGAGTCGATCTATGGCCAGAACAGCTTGTGTACTGTTTGTGGTGTCTGTGTGCTTGTGCATCCTGCCCGTACGTATGTCACTGCTCTGGTTCTTACGGGATCCACTCAAGCACTCGAATTCGCAAAAGATCACGGCATTGATGGGACCTATGAGGAGTTGTTGCAGAATCCAACATTCCATGCGAAGGCGGCAGAGTCGTTGGCGGAAACTGCTAAACGCGCTGGGCGCAAGCCGTTTGAATTGGTTAAGGCCGTCCGCGTTTTGGATGACGTGTGGACGCCAGAGAATGGCCTGGCGACGCCCACTGCGAAACTACGCCGCTCCAAGATTGAGGAACACTATGCTGATGTGATTACGGAGTTGTTTGCAAAGCAGTGATAGCGAATAGATGGGAGTATACTGCCTGGCTAGCTGTTTTCAGCAAGCGCTATCCATTTTCGTTTTTTATTTCATTTTAAAATTACCCGTTGTGTTTTCTGCATTTATTTTATTTTTCTACAGAGCGGTGCAATTGACATACGGCCAAATGACGTGCGTGACTTTTCTGTGCGGCTGGCCGTTGTGTGTGTGTGTGTGTGTG
>NW_008826706.1:0-5320 GCF_000691245.1 Trypanosoma grayi
TGGCCGGAAATTCATACAGGATCCCCGTACATCATTTGGCCAAAAATAGGCTATTTTCAGGGAGAGGGGTTTCGATTGGGGTTGGTGTAATATAATATTAATTTGATGATTTATTATTTTCTAATTATGATTTTATGATTATATATAATGACACAATAAAGAGAAACGTTCTGAAAAATATGATGAAAATTTTATCTTAAATATTATTAAAGTTATATTAAATTATTATTTATTTTATTCAATATGGAACAGAAACTGTGTGGTAGAAAATGTCCCAAAATGTCAAAAACGTGCTTTTCGGGAGGGGCGTTCAACTTTATAGCCGGAAATTCATACAGGATCCCCGTACATTATTTTGCCCAAAATCACGGTTTTCCAGGATTAGGGACTTCGATTGGGGTTGGTGTAATATAGCATTAATTCCATGAGTTACTATGATTTTGTTGTTTAATGTTTATGTGCTAATTATTTATGATTATGGTTGTGTTGTTTATGGGTGGGTGTGGGGTGGGGTGTGGTGTGGGGTGGGTATGATTTTGTTTTATGGGTGTGTGAATTATAATTTTGCTACGATAAAGTTGTGGGGTTACGCATTTGTTTATTTATGGGTTAGGGTAGATGGCAGGTGTGTTCTGGGGTGTGAAATTTAATTATATGATATTTTATATTTAACTGTATTTTAATTATCTTGAATTATATAAAACATAAACTAAAGATTACGATGAAAGATTTTATAGATAATTTTTGTAAAGATTTTAAAAGGTATTATTATTTATTATTTATTATTTTGGGATTTGGATTATAGCCTCCTTAAAATGTCAAAAACGTGCTTTTCGGGAGGGGCGTTCAACTTTATGGCCGGAAATTCATACAGGATCCCCGTACATTATTTTGGCNCCCCGTACATCATTTGGCCAAAAATGGGCTATTTTCAGGGGGAGGGGTTTCGATTGGGGTTGGTGTAATATAGTAAAATTATGTTTCTCTACTTTGTTTTAGAATGGGTGTTTGGTGTGGTTACATTGGATACTTTAAAACTTTTGTATTCAGGGTGGGTTTGGTATATTAAAATAATTTATTTTGTTATGGCGGTTGTGAGATGTATGGTTGCGGCTTATCTTAGTGCTTGGTATTCTTTTGTTTCTTTGTTGTGTTTAATTGTTGTGTGCATGTCTGTTTTGTTTCAGATTAAGTTTGGTTGGGTGTGTTGTAAATAATTAATGATTTTATTATAAGTTTTAATTTAAAGTTTTGATTATAGATATATATGACAGATTACGCACATAAGTATATAATATATGAAATGTTAAAGTTAATGTAAAGTTTTGATAATATATTTAATTATTTAATTATTTATTTTGCATTCATTGGGGCTGGAAATTCCAAAATGGTGGTTTTCGGGAGGGGCGTTCAACTTTATGGGTCAGAATTCATGCATGTTCCCCGTACATCATTTGGCCAAAAATAGCCTATTTTCAGGGAGAGGGGTTTCGATTGGGGTTGGTGTAATATAATATAAATTGATTTTAAGTTATGATTTTATAGTTTGTCTTTAATATTTTATTATTTTTTTATTTTATTTATTTTTATGTATTCGTTTAGTGATCGTTAAATCTTATATAATTATTTAAATATATTGATCTTCAAATTTATTATTATGTTTTGGCTGGCGGTGTTTGGTTTTAAATTTGCCTCAAAAATCCAAAATGGTGGTTTTCGGGAGGGGCGTTCAACTTTATAGGCCAGAATTCATGCATGTTCCCCGTACATCATTTGGCCTAAAATGGTCTATTTTCAGGGAGAGGGGTTTCGATTGGGGTTGGTGTAATATAATAAATTTAATACTAATTACGTATAACTATTTAAGTTTAAGGTTTTGATTATATAAACAATAAAGAATTAAAGGTCAACGTTAAGTAGTTAAAATATATTTAAATTTAAAGTGGTGATTAGAGTTATACTTTAATGTTGAATTATAATGTTGCATCTTGTTGGGTGGTGGGGGTGTTTGGGTGGGGTGGGTATGGGTTGCATACTTTGTTGTTGTGTATTGGTTTTGGAATTTGTTGCTAAAATTTGTCCAGAAATGTCAAAAACGTGGTTTTCGGGAGGGGCGTTCAACTTTATGGCCGGAAATTCATACAGGATCCCCGTACATCATTTGGCCAAAAATAGCCTATTTTCAGGGAGAGGGGTTTCGATTGGGGTTGGTGTAATATAGTATTTAATTCAGCAGTTTGGTGTGTTGATGGATATTATTTAATAATTTTGATTTTTAGTATAGTTTAAGTTAAATGAATTATATAATCTAAACTGTACATGATATACACGATGAATTATTAAGATATCATTAAAGTTATTATAAAATTTATATGAATTAAAATATTATATTATATGGAATTTATCTTGGAGTGGGGTGGGATTAGGCGTTACTTTATTCCTTATTATTTTGCGATGGTGTGGTGTTGGGGTTGGTGTGAGTTGTATATTTTGTTGTTGTGTATTAGTTTTGGAATTTGTTGCTAAAATTTGTTCAGAAATGTCAAAAACGTGGTTTTCGGGAGGGGCGTTCAACTTTATAGGCCAAAAACCATACAGGATCCCCGTACATCATTTGGCCAAAAATAGCCTATTTTCAGGGAGTGGGGTTTCGATTGGGGTTGGTGTAATATAGTATTAATTCGGGCTGTTGTGGTAAATATTTATAGATTTATATTTTATTATAGTTTAATATTTAAAGTTATATATATAAAATGCAAAGAAACTATCGAATAAAGGTAGAGTAAAGATAAAGGTTTATATTAAGTTATGTAAGATTAAAGATAATTAAAATTAAAATTATTCCAATAGACACCTAATTTTGCCAAAATGTGGGTTTTCGGGAGGGGCGTTCAACTTTATGGCCGGAAATTCATACAGGATCCCCGTACATCATTTAGCCAAAAATAGCCTATTTTCAGGGAGAGGGGTTTCGATTGGGGTTGGTGTAATATAGTATCGAGGTGGTTGCTGTTGTAATTAATTATGTATTTGGTTATTCTTAATAGTTAATCTTAAACTTTATATATATTAAAACAACGCATATATCGAGCAAAGTTATATAGATAAGATATGGATTCTATAACTAAAATTTAAAATTAATATTATTTAAAATTATGATTCTTTAGATACATTGTGGCATCACTATTCCTGTTGGGATTCTGTAGGTGTGATTATAAAATGTTTAGGGTGGGGTGGGTTTGTAAAATGTTTGTGGGGTGGGATGGTTATAAAATGCTTACGTTTGGTACGGTTTAGTCCCGTGTAAGGATGTGTTTGTAAAATGTTTGTGGGGTGGAGTGTATGGGTGTACTGTTGTTAATAAATTTTATAAAAATGTGTACCATAAAATTCCAAAATGTTGGTTTTTTGGGAGGGGCGTTCAACTTTATAGGCCCAAATTCATGCATGTTCCCCGTACATCATTTGGCCAAAAATGGCTATAATTCAGGGAGAGGGGTTTCGATTGGGGTTGGTGTAATATAGTATCTGGGGTGGTGGTTAATTTAAATTTTAGTATTTGATTGTTTATTTTAATTATTTTGAATCTATATAAAACGTATAAATGTGCCACGTAATGGTAGGTGATATTGTGATGTATACATAGTTAGAAAATTGCCATTGAATATATTTTATACTTTATATTTAGAGTTTGGTTTAGGTGGGTAGGTGCAAATGTTCTAGATTTATTTTATTAGGTGGATTTATTTATTTAATAATTTAACTTTAGTGTTGGTTGGGTAGGTAGGTGCTTGGGTGTTTTGTTTACTTTGTTTGTGTATGTGGGTGTTAAATGTTGGGATGATTGATTTAATAATTTATCCAAAAATGCCAAAAACACACTTTTCGGGAGGGGCGTTCAACTTTATAGGCCGGAATTCATGCATGTTCCCCGTACATCATTTGGCCAAAAATAGCCTATTTTCAGGGGGAGGGGTTTCGATTGGGGTTGGTGTAATATAGTATTAATTCGGAGGGGAAATTAATTTGTGATGAATATTATTTTATTATTTGAATTTTAATATATCTCTTTATACAATCTATAACGAACGAATACGATATTATTAATAGTGATGAAAGGTTTATGTTAAAGTGTATCTTAGATTTATTATCTTAGATTTATTATTGTATACATCAATATGTATCTTGTGCTGTGGTAGTAGAGATTGTTGTTGAGGTATCTGATAAACGTGAGGTGGATCCTTGGTTAGAGTGTGGGAGGGGTTGCGAGTTAGATCATGTGTTACATCCTGGGGTGGGGTGGGAAGGGGTTGGAGGGGTGTGGTTGGTGGGATATTGGTGGTTGCGGGGTAGGTGGGTGTTGCTGGTGTAAAGGTTAATAAAATTGTGTCCCAAAATCCCAAAAACGTGCTTTTCGGGAGGGGCGTTCAACTTTATGGCCGGAAATTCATACAGGATCCCCGTACATCATTTGGCCAAAAATAGCCTATTTTCAGGGAGAGGGGTTTCGATTGGGGTTGGTGTAATATAGTATAATTAATTTGCTATTATGATTTTATTTTAAACTTTAAAGATTATATATTAAACAACATGAACTATAACGATAAGAATAGATGTAGATTAATAAAGTTATTATAAAAAGTTAATAAAATATTTACTATTGAATTTGTAAAGTTTGGAAATCTTGTTATGTGTTTGGAGCCTAAAATCTCAAAAACGTGCTTTTCGGGAGGGGCGTTCAACTTTATGGCCGGAAATTCATACAGGATCCCCGTACATCATTTGGCCAAAAATAGCCTATTTTCAGGGAGAGGGGTTTCGATTGGGGTTGGTGTAATATAGTATTAATTCCGTCCTTGTGTAAAGGTTTTGTGTGGTGGTATATCTTGCATTGTTATTTGTGTTTATTTTGTGTCTTGGGGTTACTTAATTTGTTTTGTTTTGGTTTATAATTTAGTTTGTTATTATACTCTGGTGGTTCTGGATTTGTTGTTACTTTTGTAGCTCTTGGGTTCTTGTTTTGGTATTTTGTGTTTTTATATATTCCGTGGTGTGGGGATGGTACGTTCCAATGTGTGGTAAATTTAAATATGATATACATTTTATAATCTTTACTATATTTTTATATGATATAATAATAAACAGATAAGATCGACTAAATGAAATAGTTAATGTATGATTCTATTAAAATTAAAGTGTAATTATTAAATTTATTATTTATTGATTATTGGTACCTAAAATCCCAAAATGTGGGTTTTCGGGAGGGGCGTTCAACTTTATAGGCCGGAATTCATGCATGTTCCCCGTACATCATTTGGCC
>NW_008826707.1:0-5317 GCF_000691245.1 Trypanosoma grayi
AGCAGAGCTTCAACGCACGCTTCGCCGCGAAGGCGTCGGCGGAGATGAGGAGCGCCGTTCCCCGCTACGTCGAGGTGGCCCGCCTATGAGACCCAACCGATAGAGGATTTTTATGTTCTTGGAGACAAAATTAAAGTGTGTAACAGTTATATAGGTGTTATTGTACGAGCTAGGTGTGGGTGTGTGAAGGGGTTATATTTGGACGCTCATGTAAAGTCTTGCGTTTCTGTTGTGGGGACGTGGTGCCAAGTGCTCTGGATTGAATTAGTAGGGCTTTTTTGAGGAGTTGTTTAGTGGATTTATTTACTTTTTCCTTTTATTGACTTTCTTTTTTTTTTCGTGGTGAAATGGTGTTCTTTTCTTTTTTTTNTTTTTTTTTTTCTTTTCTTTTGTAGTTAATGGGTCGTTGATGATGATTTTGGAATTGTGCTCGTGTTTACTGTTGTTGTATGGCTGGATCCTTTTTTTTTTGTTTTCTTTTTCTTTTTCCTTTTTTTTTCTTTGATGCGCCGTTGATGCCGATACCTTGGCAGGTGTGTAGGGCTAAGGACGGGATAGGACCGGTGGACCTTGTAGGATGGCTACGTCGAAGGGTGAGCACCTGAAGGTGCGCGAGGGCGACGTGATCGACTCGCGTTTTAAAGTTGTTCGCGAGGTTGGGTGCGGCAACTTCTCTAAGGTGTACTGCTGCTATGACGTGACGCGGCCCCGTGATGAGAAGCGTAAACATGTAGCTGTTAAGATTATTAAACGAGAGTATCGGGAGGATGCGTACTTTGAGAAGCAGATGCTGGAGATACTTAGTAAAAAGGATCCTGACAACACTACTGTGTGTCGTATGATTGATTTCTTTGAATGGAGGCGGTGCCCTGTGTTCGTCATGTCTATACACGGTCCCTCGCTGCGCTCACNGTCGTATGATTGATTTCTTTGAATGGAGGCGGTGCCCTGTGTTCGTCATGTCTATACACGGTCCCTCGCTGCGCTCACGCCGTCTTGGCTACGCCGGCGGTATTGTGACGCGTCCGAAGCTCGTGGATCTGGCGCGCTCGCTGCTGGAGACCTTTCGTTTCATCCACTTCGACTGCCAAATGGTTCACACGGATGTGAAACCGGAGAATATTCTGATAGCGGACACTGACACGCCAAAGTACTCGCTTGGCAACAGCTGGGTGGTGTGTGACTTTGGTAGCGCTTCGCTGTGGCGCATGGACCGCCTCGATACGGACCTCATCTCGACTCGTCCGTATCGTGCGCCGGAGGTGGTGCTGGGCAACCCGTGGTTCTACGCCGCCGACATGTGGAGCATGGGATGCATCTTGTTTGAGATCGTTACAGGCCAGCGGCTTTTTGAGGCTCGTGATGAACTCTCACACCTGCAGCTCATGGATAAACGGCTGGGACCGCTCCCGGAACTCTTCACGAGGCGGTCAAAGGACTCTGCAAAGTATTTCAATTCACAAGGTGAGTTTCTTCAAGAGTCGGAGTTGATACGCTCAGGAAAAGCATTCACGAGGAAGCTGTCGGATGTTCTGCAGGATGACCCGGATTTATACGATCTGATCTCGTCGATGCTCATCTACGACCCTTTCAAACGCATCACTGCGAAGGAGGCTCTGCTACGTCCTATCTTCGACGCTGGTCGTGTACCAAACGACAAGACTGTTAGCGTCGTGCATGCCTCACGGACCAACAGGGGACGGAACTCCGTCTCCGCGCGGCCGAAACAACCCAATGGTGGTGAGCAACGGGCAAGCAACGGGATACACACTAAAGAAGAAGTACAGGCTGCCGGAGACAAGAAGCCGTCAGAGCGTGGCAGGTCTGCCCCAGCAACGTGCAATGGTAGGGGTACTGGTGCAGCTTTTCGCCAGAATAAGCGCGGATCGGTATTGCTCATCGCCCCGATGCCACAACCGCCGGAGCAAGAACCATGTGAACAACCACCGCAGCCACACGCGGAGACTCCGACACAGAGTGAGGCGGTGCGTCCACCGCAAGAGCTGTGTGTGGAGAAGACAGCGGCGTCACACTTGTCGTCCGTAATAGGAACAGGATCAGGCACAACAACACGCCGCCAAG
This sequence comes from Trypanosoma grayi, assembly GCF_000691245.1. Taxonomy (NCBI): domain Eukaryota; phylum Euglenozoa; class Kinetoplastea; order Trypanosomatida; family Trypanosomatidae; genus Trypanosoma; species Trypanosoma grayi. The sequence goes on from NW_008826707.1 coordinate 2,083, forward strand.
AGGCCTCCATGTCACCGCACAGGAGTGAGCGGCTCCGCAAAATCCGTGGGCTTCCCACCCCGCACAGTATGTACGCGGAGACACCGAAGGAAACACAGAGGGAGGCCGAGAAGGAAACACCCGACGTGGCAAATGCCGATATGCCAGCGTTGGACAACACACTATATGCACAGAAGTCGCCATCACCGGCGATCGGCTTGTTGACAATAAACCACTCTGAAAAGACGGCATTCTCACCAATTGGCGGTAGTGAATATCTGAGTCCATGTCGTGAGCGGAACGGACCATCGTTGGAAGTTTCTGTCATTGACCCGGCTTCTCTCTCTCAGGAGAAGTCTGTAAATGACGAGGGCGAGTCAGCGGGCACGGTCTATGGCGAGACGGACGTCGGGTCACCAATGGCGCCACAAGTACAGAAAACAAATAGGGAGACGCTGGTGCTGCCAAATGTGCAGGAAAAACTGGCACCAACCAGCGGTAATGTAGTTGCACAACGGCCGTCTACGCTGTCTGTTCCAGTATCGACTGTAGTGTCTGGTGCTGCTGCTCCCGAAAAGGGAGACCAGCCGCACTCCGCCGTGCCCTTCACGTTGGCGAGGCGGAGAGCGGAAAGCACACAACCCGGTGCCACTGCCACTTTGTTCTCACAGGGACAGAAGCCTTACGCACCCTGCCGCTCACCACCTCCACACACCTTCTTGCTCACCGCCACGGAGAACACAAATCCAACAGAGGTTCCAGAGCCCAATGGCCTCTCGAAGGAACGCAAATTGCGAGCACGTAGCTGCCCTGCTGGTACACAAGTAGCCACAATGTCACATGTTGTTGTAGACGCAACGCGGCGTGATACCCCTGTACGTAACGCACCGCACCCTCCATTGTCATTCGCTACGCGGAGAAACGTGCAACAATTCCGAACAGGCTTTGGCGCAGCCTTCGCAGGCAATCAATGCTCAGGCGATTCACAGCCGGTGGCTAAGGGTGCTGAGGTTCTTAAGGTGCGTAAGCGTAGTGGCACGCTCGTAGAAGGTGTGAAGGTCTCCAGCACTAAGAACGGTCGTACACATCGTTCCAATTCTCTAAATATACCGTTCTATCAGAACGTCATTCCCCAACCCAACGTGCGCATTATCGGCGGATACACACCCTCGAACGCCCGCGTCGCATGCCCAGCAACTCCTTTGGTGCATACTGAGGACATGCGTGCCCACCCAAACACCGTCTTGCCGGCGTGTACAGGCCACGTGAATGGAGCCACAACAGCAAAAGCAACAGATACGTCACTTCCGCAGCGGTCTTCAGCGGCCTCACGGCCTATCTACCGACAGGTGGTTCGAAAAAGCGTCACATCGACCATTGCCCCTGGTGCGGTGGCGAGAGTTACGTACGCGCAGGGGCAGCAGGAAAAGAATAGCTCCACACAAGGCGTGCGCATGACGAGTAGTGCACCCAGTGTCAGAACTGGACCAGCGACGTGTACCAACAGCTATCTACAAAACACACTCGGCAGCGCGACGTCTGCGGAGGATGGGTTGCCGGAGGCACAGTGTCCACGCATTGCGCGGCGTCTACCGGTAGTGCACGCGCCGGAGTAAGTCTGTGTGTGCGTGCGCATATGTTAATAAATATATCTATTTTTCAATGTGTATGTGTATGTCTGTTTGTGTGTGTGTGTGTGGAGAGTGTCTTTGCGGGGGCTGTGGGGCTATATATATATGTATATATATACACATATATATGTATGTTTGTGTGTGTATGTGTGTGTGGTTGTTTGTATCAGAGAGGAACAGTGATAGTATTTTTGGTGCTTGCTGCTGTTTGTTGTTGTTGTTTTCCTTCTTCTTCAATCATTTGGTGTACTCGTATAACCTCTAAATACTCCAATTGTTCATTTGTTTCTCCGGTGCAACCACAACGGTAGTTGGTGGTGACAGCGGCTGCGGCAGCAACGACGAGAAACAAGATTAGTGTTTACTGAGGGATACTGGGAGCGTACGCAAGTCATTTTTTTTTGTTGTTTTTGTTCCTTGAGGGGGTTCCATTTCATTTTTCTTTCTTTCTTTAATCCTTTTTTTTTTCTCACAATGATGGTAGATTTTACTCACTCTCGCACACCCTTCTGAACATCTTTTTGTTTTCTTTTTTTTTTTTCTCGCGGCCCTGCATAGTTGGTTCCCTCCCTTCTATCCCGTTAGTTTGTTCTTTGTCTGTCGGCTCATCCTCCTCCCCTCCATTTTCCTGCAGGTGCCGCCAGCGGGTGGCCCCCCACGACGGTAGCTGCTGCTGGGTGGTGGGGGCACGCGCATGCACGGCTCCACCGGCCGCTTCATTCACAGGCGCACGGTGGTCTTGTGTGCATGCGTGCGTCTCTGTGTATGCACGTGTGTGTGTGTGTGTGTGTGTGTGTATCTGCTGCGTGGTGAGAGGGGGGAAACCCACACAATAAACAAAGAATTGATATACCGTTATTTCAGTGGCTGCACGGCGCAGCTGCTCGTTCTTGTCTTTCTTCTTCTGCCGCTCCTGCTCCCTCGGGTTTCTCCGGGGGAGGAGAGGGGGCGGGGCGCTGTGGATGTGTGTGTCGACGCACCACGGCAAAGCGTCAGTGGCGTAGTGCGAGAGGTTTCAGGGAAGCTCCGTACTTCTGCCGTGATGCGAGGCGAAGAGAGAGAGGAGGCGAGACGCATCGACGCACAGACACACGTAGAGAAGAAGAAAAGAACAACAACAAAAAAAGAAGGAAAAAAAAAAGAAAAAGAAACATCAGTGCGCACCGCAGCCACGGGACGGAGTGTAGCGGTGTTGTCCGCGTCCCATATGGGCGCCCATCGTATCGGCTGCCTTTCCCTGTTCCTGTGTCACGTGTTATTTCTGCCTCAGCGAGTGCGTGTGTCCGGCTGTATGTGTGTGTGCTTCTCCCTGCGTGTGTGTGTGTGTGTGTGTGTGTGTGTGCGCGCGATACGAAACGAGAGGGCCGCGGAGCGAACGAGACGCAATAAGCTAAGAAAAGAAAATAAAAAGAATGATCGAGTTTGAGGTGTGAACAATGTTAGAGAATCTGAGGGAGAGAGAGGGATAGAGAGAGGGAGAAAGGAAGGGTGGTGTGAGTGTACGTGCTTGCTCTCCCCTCCTCACTCCTGCCGGGACGCGGTCACACAGACACACACATGTGCGCTGAGGCCGCGGGAGTGCGTGACGCCGTGGCACCACCACGGCGTGTTGCGGGGGCGCGTGG
>NW_008826708.1:0-5314 GCF_000691245.1 Trypanosoma grayi
CAACAATGGGCACAGCAGCAGCGGTGGTGACGGCGGTGTGGCGCCGGCGGTGGAGAGGGAGTGGGAAGAGGGGGAAGAAGGCAGCGGCGACACGGGCGCGGCACCTGTTGCTGATGCCGCGTTCACAGCCGGCCTGGATGCGCTGTGCGGCCACCTGCAGGAGCTGCAGGCCGCGGAGCTGGCGTGCACAGACGACGGCCCGCAGCCAAAGCGGCAGCCTGAGCGCAAGCGGGAGGAGCCAACCGATGTGTTTGCCGGTGATGAGGCGCTCGGCATAGACTTTGATTAAGCGATTAAGTGTTGGTAGTCGTCGCTGTTGTTGTTGTTGTTGTTGTTGTTCCTTTCGTTTTGTTTTCTTTGGCGGTGCTTCTGTGGTGTGTCCTTGCGCATGTGTTTGCGTGTGCCTCGCATACTCCTTTACTCACCCGCCTCTCCTCTCCTCTCCTCTCCTCTCAGTTTGCCTTGTCGCATAGGGTGCCCAATCGTTGGTCCGCTTGTTGTCGCACTCAGCGCGAGTAGTCCGTGGAGTTTTGAAGAAGGGGCTTCTCGCACTGCTGCACCGGTTGGGCACAGCAAAAGAAAAAAAAACAGGGGGGAGCAGAAGGGTCAATCACAACAAGCGTCAGTGTAGTCAAACAGGAAGAAGGGCAGGGAAATAAGGTCTTGAAGAGCGAAGGAAAGAAGAAGAAGAAGAAAAAGGAGAAAAAAACATACAAACAAACATATTGAGGCACCGGGACATATTTAGAAGGGAGTTGAGGAAGATACGTACGAGGATAAGTACGAAGGTAAGCTTCGTGCCTATTCCTGCTATATATTTACACCGGTGCGAGGTGTACTCTGCTCGCCGGGAGTGGAACAGCACTTAATCTGGGAGGCTGAGAGGAAGTCACGTGTGCCTATATTATATACAGAGAGACAGTACCTATATATATATATATATATAGGAGAGCAAAGAGAAGAAAACATGCGGTCATCACGTAGCCTGCACGCACTTCTCGTTGTGTTCGTGACTGCGCTGTCGATCGCGGCTCAGGGCACAGGGTCGTGGCCGCTGCTGCTCGACTGCGGTGGGGCAAAGTCACGCTGCACGCTCGGCCCACCAATTGCGTTCGCCACACTCACCGCAGCAACAGCAAGCAGCAGCGGCAGCAGCAGCAGTAGTAGTAGTAGCAGCAGCAGTGTTAGCACCAAGGACAGCAGCGATGACTTGTACGTCACATCTCAGCAGCAGCAGCAGCAAGAACAACATGATCATCATCATGGCGATACGCACTCCGTCATTCTGCGGTCGGGGCGGACAGTGAATGAATTCATGCACAAAACGAGCACCAAGAACAGCGTGGTTCCTGTCACGCTGACTGGGGACACAAGGTTTGTTGTGGAGTTCAACGGCGAGGCGAATCACATCATCAGTATCGTCGCGCAGCTGCTGGAGAACCGCTACGACAGCAGCATCCCAGTGGACAACTGCTACGGCCTCTACATCAACGTTGAGGTGCGCACCAAAGANGAGGCGTCGGGGGCGGGGGACGCGGACGGCGACAACAGCAGCAGCACGCTGCCGTACAGGCCGAGCAACAAGGAATCTCCAAGCGCGTGGTCGCTCTTCTGGAACGCCATTGCCACGATCCTCGACAGCAGTGCCTTCTGCAATCTCCTGCCGATGGTGATGCTTCGCGTCGCGCCGACGGCGGAGGAAAAGGCGTACTATTTCATCATTAATTCGCGTCGCGGGTATGCGATGAGTTCCGGCAACTCCACGTGTCAGATGCGCGTTTTCGTTCAGCAGAGCCCCGTTGAGACGGAGGTGTGGATGCAGAACGTCTTTGCTCTCGCCCTGCCGCTGGTGTTTCTGCTGCTGACGGCACCGTACACACTTTGGCGCATCGACTTGCTCCCCGCCTACCTTTCCGACATTGACGTGGTGGGCTGGCTGTGGTACCCACCGTACGCCCTGCGCAATGCCGTGATTGGCGTGGCGGTCAGCAGCTACATGTTCCTGCTGGGCCTCTACACTGAGCGGCGTGCNAGGCAGCACCAGAGCCGGCTGGAGGAGCAGCACCGCCGCCTCATGGAGGAGGCGCGTGCGCGGCAGAGGCAGGAATCCACATCGCCGACCATGCTGGAGCAAGAACCACAGCAACAACAGCAGGCAACTGTGCCTACAGACGTCCTCACTAGTGGTTACAGCGCCACTAGCCATCACGGCGAGAGTGAGCACCACACAACGACGGCAGTTCACATATCCCTGCCTCAACAAGGAGCGGCAGAAGCAGTAGGCGCCCCCTCCTCCTTGAAGAGGAAGAAGCACATGGTGGTGGGGGAAAAGCAGCAGCTCCTGAGAGCACCCACCGAGGATGAGGAAGAACCGCATACCAGCTTGGTGACGACGCCTAAGAGCAGTCGTCTAGCGGCATCGGTGTCGCAGTACCCACGCCACTCCGAACAGGAGCGGGGCGAATCTGCCGTTGCTCTTCCCAACCCGCGCGAAATGACCGAAATGGATCCGCCTTGCGTGGTGCAAATGCAGGCACCCGGCAACGCACAGGAGAAGAGGCAGCAGCAGCAAGACACCGCGGCGGAGGACGGCACCGACCAAAAAAAGACGGCAGCTGGCAGCCACACATTCTTGTACCAAGCCAGCGAGGAGGAAGAGGATGAGCGTATCTGCCGAATTTGCCGCGACGGTGAGGAAGACGAAAAGCTTGTATCGGCATGCGAGTGCACCGGCTCCGTCCGCTGGGTGCACCGCACGTGCCTCGACCACTGGCGCATGGAGAGTGCGAAGCGCAACGTGCGAAACGTGAACCGCTGCGAGATCTGCAAGAAGCCGTTCAGCATCTCCATCCGGCGCCGCACGCTGCTGTGGCAAAGCTCGCGCCACATCGTGCTCGGCATCGCCCTTGCGGTGTCGGTTGCGATTGTGTTCGCCGCCGCCACGATGTCGATACACGCCACACTGGGCGAGATGTCCTGCCGGACACCGTGGAGAACCGTGGCGTACCGCACGATGTTCAACCTGGACGGGATGATCCTCACAATGTTCGCGTACTTCATGCTCACGCTGCTTGCGGCCTTCGCCTTTGCGTTAGTGTACAGCCGGTGGCATGTGCGCGCTGAGACGGAGGCACATGTGCACGAGTTCCAGCTGCTGCCGGAGTTCTGGACGCGGCGCAACACCGCACACGTTGTGGCAGTGTACGTGACAGGCCTGTTGCAGGCCCTTGCGCTGGGCTACCTGGTGAAGCTGTTCATCTACCACACCAGCAGCGTCGTGTGGAACTGGGAGGCCTCCCCGTCCATCGGCGCGGTGATGTACATGACGTTTATCACTCTTGGTGTGAGTGCTGTGCGGCGAGGGCGCGAGTTTTTACAAAACCGTGCAGCCCCGAACACACAGGAAGTCGTGGTAGAGGACCAGCATCCACCAGTAGAAGGAGCAGAAGGAGAGGAGCAGCCGCAGGTAGTGGAATCTGCGGAGGCTGCAGTGGAAGCAACAACAGAAGGCGAGACAAACGCTGCTGGCCGGTCGCAGCAGCAAGAAGAGCCGCAGGTGGAGGCCGTGGCACAACAACTGCGGCCCATCCGTGCGGTGGAGTATTGTCCCCGCCGCCCCGTCAGTCGTCCAACGTGAGGGCAGCGAATACGTGATGCATAACTGCTCGCACACTTGGAACGCTCTGCAAGAATGACGATGTGTCACTCATTTCTTGTCTTCACTCCCCCCCCCCTGAAACTAATTGTCAAGGTTGTTTTGTTGTTCTATATTTGTGTGCTCGTATGTGTGAAACGTGGTGTGTGGGAGTGTGGCGGGGAGTGGGTGTACCCCGCAGCCGACCCCACAGCAGATGTGTGATTGTTTCTTTGTTTCTCGTCTTTCGTAGTGCTTCTGGCGCTGCTGCCGCAGTGGCTTCCCGCACGTGTACTTCACCATCGCCGCCGCCACCAAGAGCCGCCGTGCATGCCCATCCTCCTCTCCACTTCTTCTTCTTCCTCCAAACTCGTGCCCCTCCCCACTCACCCACACGCCACACGGAAAGGGGGAGTGGCACAGCATACACACTCACACAGCGCAGTAGAAAGTGCTGCACGAGCGGCGTGATGGGGCAGTGTTTCTGCTGCACCACTGTGGGCCAGTCTGAAGTGGCCGTGCTGGAGACGTGTGGCAGGTTCAACACGATCGCCGGCCCCGGCTGCCATTGCGTGCTGCCGTGGACGTACAAAGCGGGAACGTTGTCGATGCGGCTGCGTGAACACCACTTTATGATCAGGTCCAAGACAAAGGACAACGTGTTCGTGACGCTCAAGCTGACGATAAATGTGCAGGTGGTACCGGACCGTGTGGATGCTGCCTTCTACGGCTTGGAAGAGCCCCTAAGCATAATCCAGAGCTACGTGGAGAACTCTGTGGAGGCGAAGATCCCGCTGTACAACCTTGAGGCCCTCTTCATCGAGCGCGGCACCATCTCGCAGCAGCTCAAGAACGAGACGGACGCCATCATGGAGGTGTACGGCTGGGACATCGTGTCAGCGCTCATCACGGAGATCGACCCCGGGGATGAGATGACGGAGGCCATCAACAGCATTCAGAAGTACCAGCGTCTGCGTGTTGCTGCGGTAGACGAGGCGGAGACGAAGAAGATGCAACGCGTACGTGCCGCCGAGGCGCTGTGCGAGTCGCGGCGGCTGGCGGGGCAGGGGCTGGCGGAGCAGCGCAAGGCTATCGTGGCGGGCCTGCGGAAGTCCGTCGAGGTGATGCGGCACGATGCGAACGGGCTGAATAATGAGGACGTGCTGAACCTGCTGCTGATCAACCAGTACTACGACACCATGAAGAGCGTAGCGGAGAACAGCGGCGGCAGTCTTCTTATAATTGACGGAGCCGGCGGCCTGGACGCAATGGCGAAGGGATTACGAAAAGGGGCTTCTAACGCTATGCACTGAAGGAATCATGTGTTTCTGTAAGCGTTTATCGCGTATGCGCCATTTTCTGTCCATACCCCTAGCGTGGAACAGTGGGTGTTAAATAAGTTGCTGTGTGGTGTATCCACATTTTTTTTTCTCCTGTTGCTTTGGGTACAGCACGGCCTTGGGACGGTGTCGATTGGCGTGCACGAGTGTCTTGCTTTTTTGTCGGATGGTGACTTCTCCACGGCACAGCGGTGTGTGCTGGATATTTGCTGCACTGTCTTTAACGCTCCTACTGCTCGCTTCCTAATTATTTTCCCTCTGTGTCTCTCTGTCACACAGTGCGTCTCACCATCATTTGAGGCTGCGGGTTAACTTTTGCCCAAAGGGGAAAGGGAACTGG
>NW_008826709.1:0-5314 GCF_000691245.1 Trypanosoma grayi
TCGCGGGCCAGCAGGCCGAGGGCCGCCTCCGCCGCGGCGCCCCGCGACCGCAGTGCCGCCTCAGACAGCGATGACGCCTGACTCTCACGCAGGAACCCCTGCACTTCTCTTCTGCCTGCCCGAAGCTCCTCGCCAAGCTGCTCCAGCTGTTGCTGCATTTCCTGGTTCTCAGAGAGCAGGGAGGAGTGCACCTTGGATAGACTGTCGCGCTCGCTGCCGTGCGAGCGGACGGACTCCGCCATCTCAGCCCGAAGTCCGTCAAGACGCCTCTCCAGCGCCTGCGCCTGTTGTTGCATCTTCTCGCACTCCGCCTCGCTCGCCGCGAGGGCGTCCCGGAGGAAGGCCGTCTCGTCTGACATTTCCGCGCCACGAGTGGCGGCCTTTGCCTCTACGCTGCGCACTTGGAACTCGAGCTCACGCATGGCATCTTCATTGTCGCGCAGCCTTCCGCGCAGCTCGTCCGCCTCCGATGCCAGAAGCTTCGCCCTGGCCTTCGTTGTTTCCAGCTCCATCATGATGTCTGCACAGTGCGCAAGAATGGCGTCTAACCGTTCTCTGCTTACCACATCACTATCCTGCACCTCCACCGCCTCTTGTTGTTCCTGGTCCTGTGGCCGCTCCTCTGCTGTGCCTGTGCCCCCTTCCTTCGCCAGACCGCTGTGCAGCGTGATCGCAGCGACGCTTCCAGAAAACCCTGCGAGTGTGCGCAGGAGCTTCGCTGCATGAGCTGTGGCGGCCACCTGCCGCTCCATCGCTTCCTTCAGCTGGCTCTGTGTCTCGTCATGCGCCTGCACCTGCGCCACCATTGAGGCACGGTGGTCGCACGCCTCTTTCTCCACGCGCCGCTGCAGCTCCTCCACGTGGCCACGCGACTGCTCGAGCGCACCACGTACGCTATCAAGCTCCACGCGACCCGCCTCCAGCGCACGGACAGCATCGCCCGCAATCGATAGCAGCACCTCGCCCCCACGCGGACTAATACAATCAACTCCAGGCGCCAACGCTTCCTGGAGCAGAGCCGCGCTCGCATGCATGAGACGGTCCCGCTCACGCAGCTGCTTTGCCGCGGTGTAAGCGCACGACTCAAGCTGCGCACACAACGCCCCAACCGAAGCTGCTGCTGCCGTTGTTCTGCTACTCTCATCGAGCGCCGACGACAGCGCCTCCACCGCGCTGTGTGCGGCCGCCACCAGCTGCTCACTCTCGGCGGCGCCACGCTCCATCACAGCCAAGCTCGAACGACGCCCTGCACGTAGCACAAGCAGCTCGTTCACAATTTCCCTACAATGGTCCACTAGCAGCAGCTCAGAAGTTGCGTCCGCAGTGGAGGATGCTGTCGAGGAATTCAGCGAGGTGCTGGGGAGTTCGCACCGCCGAGCCTGCGCAAGAATACCGCTACACTCATCACAAGCGGCACGGAGGTCACGCAAACGGCCGGCATTATCACCGGCATACGACACAAGTGAGCGGGCAAGTAGAGACACACTCAGACGCCCACTCCCACCCTCGCCTGCACCTCCACCTGAAACAGCCATAGTTGTAGACGCATCACCCCGAAGCAGCCGAAGTGATGCTTCGCCGGCGTTCATCAGTGTCTGCACATCCTGCTGAAGTTTCACCACAAGATCAGACGCCTCCTCCGTACCATCACGCAGCCGCTCAAGCTCTTGTATCGTCTCCTGCACACACCGCTGCATCTTCACAGGAAGACGGAGCGTCGAGTCCTCCAAAACACTAGGGGAAAGACGTGCAATAGCCCGTTTCATTACGTGCACACATTCCGCCCTTGTAGCATCCTCTACATCAGAACCCGCCAACACATCCTCGCCACCGCACAGCCTACAGAAATAATCCCGCGCCTCAATCAAATCTACCACACAAGACAAAACACCATCAACATCGCAATTCAGCAACCCAATAATCCCCCCAAGAGTAACAAACGATTTCATAAGAAGTTTTTCCACACGCTTAGGAACAGAAACTCCTTCGCCAACAAGAAGAACTCGATCTTCCATCTCCTCCAACTCCAATCTAAAAAACCTAATCCTATCCTCAAGCTGAATCACTAACAAAGATAGTCGCTCTTCACTGGCGCGCAGCGCGCCCATCTCGTTCGCCATGCGCTGGCACTGCGGCAGCAGCGGCTGGCTGCCCATCTGCTCGTCCTGNCTCTTCACTGGCGCGCAGCGCGCCCATCTCGTTCGCCATGCGCTGGCACTGCGGCAGCAGCGGCTGGCTGCCCATCTCCTCATCCTGCTGCATTGCCGCTGACATGACAGAGCACGCCGCAGCGCTGCCAGCCTGCAGTCGCTTCAGTGTCTCCACCACACGGTCGCCAACGACAGTCGCCTCCTCGCTGCTGTCGGCCACTGGCGCACCGCCGTCCAGTGCGGAGCGCAGGTCATCCGCTGCGTGAGCAAGCTGACCAAGCTTCGCCTCCAGAACACGCTCACGCTCGGCGGCCTCGTCCAGCCTGCCGTGCAGGTCCTCCTCGCGCGCCTTGGCGTCCTCGGCCGCCCTCAGAATGGCTGCCGCCGCGGGCTCCTCGCTGTCCTCCACGCCGAGGGTCGCCAGCGCCGACTCAATGCCGCGCAGGCACTGTGCACGCGTCGACGGGTCGCTGCCCTCTGCTGCGGCGCCACACTCAACCTCCTCGCCCACAAGCGAGCGGTAGCGCTCTTCACTGGCGCGCAGCGCGCCCATCTCGTTCGCCATGCGCTGGCACTGCGGCAGCAGCGGCTGGCTGCCCATCTCCTCNAGTTCTTGGAGGAGTTGTGAAATTTTATTCGTGGCGTGTTGAGGTTCGGTGTGAAGGATAGAAGCTACGGCTGCCTCTGTGATTGTACCCGTCGTGTTTTGGTGGGATGGGTGCTGTGTGAAGTACTGATTTACGAGGTGAATGCGTTGCTCAAGTTCGTCGTGTTGCAGTGCGGATTGCTTCGCGAGCAGCTCCATTTCGTTCGCCGTTGTTTCAAGTAAATCTTGCGTTTGTGCGAGTGCTTCCTGTGTCGCGTGCAGGGCTGGCACCTGCTTGATCAATTCCTCTGTTGTTGCACCCATGATTTCGTCTGCTGCTAGGAGTTGTTGCAGTGAGTCCCTCATTTTCTGGAGTTCGTCACGTTGCGCCGTAACGACGGCCACCGTGTCGTCGGTCGCGCCTGTTATGTTTTGCACGTCGGCCATCTCAGCACGAGTACGCAGGAGATCTAATATCTCCGGCTCTATGTCCGCGTTGCGTGTGGTGCCTAGAAGACTGTGAATGTTGTGCACCAACGCATCGCAGTCTTGTAGAGCGCGCAGTCGGCTCTCCACCACAGCGTAGTCGGAGGTGCCGTCGTCTGTGCCACCGACGCAGTGTTCTATCAGTTGTTCTAACGCCACGTGCTTATGGTGCAAAAACTGCAGAGCGCTGCAAAGATCCGTCTCGGTGTCATCACCAATAGCGTTGCTGCCAAAGACTTGCGCGGCGGTTTGCAGAAGCGCCATGTGGTTGCGCATCGCCCATATGACGAGCTCCAAGATGCAGTTGGTGTTGTGGCCGGCGCAAAGCGGAACTACGTTCTTCAGCGCCCAGTTGAAGAAGCGCTCGAGCCGCATCGCTACAATGCTGCCGCGCAGCTCGCCACCGCTGCATGCAAGCCGGGTTGCCCACCGCGTGATGGCGTCGTTGTCGTTGTCACCGCTGCCGTGCATGGCCTCCTCGTTCTCGCCGTACAGCTCTTGCCGTGGCGACGCCAGCGCGGTGCTGTTAGCGGGCACCACCACCGTTGTTCGTGTCATGCTGCTCTGCAGCGTTGTGAGTTTCGCCTGGAGGACGGAGAGATCGTTCTGCCAGACCTCCTTGGCGCGTGTGAAGTTGTGCTGCAGCGCGCCAATTTCCTCGTCGCGCTCGCGCCGCACGCGCCCGAGTTCGCCCATGAGCTTCTCCAGTGCCTCCTGCTTCACCTTCGCTGCGCGTCGCTCCTCCTCCAGCGCCTCGACCGCCTCGATATGGGCGGCGGAGACGACGAGTTTCTCGCTGCCTGAACTGCCGCCGCGCACAGCGGAGAGAAGGCGGTCGAGGATCGCCGCGTACTCATCGTAGCACGATTGGAGCAGGCCGAGTGTCGCCTCTGCGTAGGCGAAGAGGGCGTCACGCGCCACGCGCTCTATGTTCTTCTGCTGACGCCCCTGCTGCAGCGTCGCCTGCGGCCCGGCGGGGTCCACATCTAAGGCGCGACGGGCCGCACGCAACTGGGCGAGCATGCCGTCAGCGTCGTCGCTATTCGCTGTGTTTTCTAATTGCCTGCGCATCGCATCGTAGACATGTCGTATACTCTCAGGTAGTTTCATGGCATCACTACTACTATTATCACTACCACGGCAATTGTCTATCTCTGTCTCATTGTCTAGTAGCTCCACTATGGATTCATAATCTCGCACGATTCCTAGACACACCGCTTGCAAGTTGTCTACGGTAGGAGCGGCAGCAACAGCAACCTCACTACATCTAGAGGGCGCGGCCGTCACCGATATTGGCGACATCGCTGCTGCTATAAGATTATCTACTCTGTTTACCCGTTGCTGCTGCTCCTCCACGGAGTATATCTCATCCTCTTTAGGAGGAATACTATCAGGAAAGTGTCTATTATGTAAATCATTCCACATCTGTAGCAGGCAGGTTCGCTCGTGCGAATCCTGCACCATATTCAAACTAGGCACCGGCTCCACCGGCCTCTTCTGCAACTCATCCATGAGCGTTTTTACACAATCGTTCCACGAGTTGTTGTCTATGTTCTCGTCAATTGACATCATGCATGGCGCCGCCGCCATTGCCGTTGCCGTTGCCGCTTCGCTGCTGCCGGCAGCTGCACGTGTGGCGTCTTCAAGTAGCCCCAGCGCCCGCTTCCGCCATAGCTGTAGCGTATTCATGAGCATCGCCACCTCATCGCCTAAGTCTTCACTTGTTGTCTCGTCGTGACGGTCCACAACGCTGTCTCTCCGTTTCTTCTTGCGCNCCTAAGTCTTCACTTGTTGTCTCGTCGTGACGGTCCACAACGCTGTCTCTCCGTTTCTTCTTGCGCGACCTCCCCACCACGCGCTCACCTTCGAGTCGGTCGAGGCGGTCCGCCGCGCACCTGTAGGATTCTACGAACTGCTGCCAGATCTGAAAGTCCTGGGCGTCGTCAGTGCACAGCACAACACGCTCGCGCTTCGCCAAATTCTCGGTCCCCTCGACGGCGTTGTCGCGGATGAACTCGAGCACCATGTAGTAGTACGGCGGCGGCTGCAGGGCAGCGGCACCGCGTGCCCCACGCGCCGGTGGCGGCGGCGG
>NW_008826710.1:0-5306 GCF_000691245.1 Trypanosoma grayi
GTGTGTGTGTGTGTTGGGGCTGCCTGCTGTGCATCGATTCTCTTTTCTCCTCCCTGCAGACCCCAGCTGCTCAAGCGATATTGAATGATGGCGACAGTGCGCCGCGTTATGTGTGTGCTTGCTCTCGCGCTTTGCTGTGTGGCCTTGTGCGTGGCTGCGGAGCCCCAGCAGGAGCCGCTGGAGAAATACGTGAGCCGTGCATCGCCCCACAGTGGTGGTGTGCCGTCTGCCACGGCGCAAGTTGGACACGCCAGGAGGGGTGCAGTGAAGGCCGTGGAGGCATCAGTGAGTCGTCTGGAGCCGGGGTCTGCGATGGCTGCGTCGAGTAATACTCTGAGACTCACTTTGGCGGCGAAGGAGGTAGCGGAGAATGCCAAAACTGATGCTGTTGCAGCCGTACATGCAGTTGAAAAGGCTTTGACTAACTTAATGGCAACCAATTCGACAGTGAAAGTGGCTTATGAAGCATTGAGCAAACTGAATAAATCATTGGCTGTTTCTGGGAAGAAGTATGGTATGTTCAAGAATAGTGCTGAATTTAAAAAGGGAGGTTTCAGATGCGGCCAAAAAAACCAATGAGGCAGCGGCAACGGCTTCTGTGTCACTTTATGCGTGGAGCAGTGTCTTACTGAAAGTTTCTGCTGCGGCGAATGCGGTAAATGAAGCAGTGAAGCCCCTTGGGTCGATGCTACAAGAAGTTCAGCGTGTTGTTGAGAAACGTAAAGGTACAAATGTAAGCGTTGCGAAAGCAGAGACGACAGCCATATCGGCAATGACGAGGGTAACGGAGGCTCACGAACATGCTAAGGCAGAAGAGGACATTACTCATGAAGCAATGGGCGCCGTTTTGAGTGCCGAAAGTTCCGCTTACTCTGCGCACCAATTCGTCTCCGAAGCCACACAGCTCGACGTTACAAACGATGGTGTCTTTGAGCGCGTTCAAAAGAATGTGTATGACGCACTTCAAGTGGCCACGAAGGGAATAAAAAAAACGAGTGACGCACTGACCAAGGCAAAACTGGCACTGAATGCAGCCAAAGTGATGTCAGAGAATGCTGATACAGCCTACCGGGCTGCTACATCTCTACATGAATTCGCTCAAGCTGCGGAAGGAATTTCCACAGTGAAAGAAGCCGAAGCCAATGGAGACGAGGCTCTTTCTTCTCCGTTGGTGGGAGGTGAGTCAGATGTGGCAGCGCATCCCAAAGCACAGAGCGATCAGCGAACCGTTTCTCCCAGTGCTGATGTACGCGATGATGATCCACTTGCACGGAATACCGGCAACCGCCGTGCTGCCAGTGCACCTCCCACTGGCACAACTGGCGAGGAGCCGACAGTTGAACAGGGGCGTCCCATGACTACTTCTCTGAAGCAAGCGGATATTCACAACACAGCCTCTGACAGCACAAAGGAGAAAGTGAAGGGTGCTGCGAAATCTGCAGCCAATGATGGTGAGGCTGAGAAGGAAGTTGTAAGTATCGATGCCGCGAGCACACAACAATCGACAGAGTCGGAAGCTGAAGGTAGGGCGGGCTGCAGACGCACTGCACGGTGACGGGACACAAACCGGACCCGTTACAGAATCTTCTTCCCAGACTGGAGCTGACGTTGTGGCTGCGAGCAACCAACTGCGTGGCGCTGGCAGTGCTGACGCCAGCAGCAGTCCTGCGTGGGTGCGTGCACCGTTATTACTGCCCCTGCTGGCTGCACTCGCCTTTCTGGGTGTGTGCTGAGCAAAATGTGCGTGTAAGGGGTGGCCACTCCCCCTTAATTCTTTTGTATCTGATAAGTAAATACACGCATGCTTTATTGATGGTTTTGTGCGTTCTCTTTTTCTTGTATTTAGCTATCCTTCTGCGGGAAGTGCGTCATTAACTCCATTCTCTGCGACACGCACCATACTCCGCACTTCGGGTGGGGGCGCTTTGTTTCTTTCCTTCTTTTTGCTTGGGCACTGCTTTGCACATTGCCGTGCGCCGCCCGCTGAATCATTTAGTCTTCTAATTGTCTCCCTCTTGTGTGTGGGCTGCGCCACGATGCGCATGTTGGGCTCTTTCTGATTTTGGGTGTTGGTCTGTGTGGTGCTGCTCTCCCCACTCTGTGTGTGTGTGCACCCCAGCAGGCCAACACCCTTTTCTTTTCATTGCTTCTGCTGCAGCCCCTCCTGTGCGCTGCACCCCTCTCAAGGCTTGCGGAGTGCATTCGAGTCGTGTACCCGCTGCTTCCCTCCGCGCCTGTGTCTGTACGCTGCGCTGCGGCGTGGTGTGGAGGGCCGCACCGCCTCTCGCTGCACCCCGCCGACAGCACAGAGGGACACCAGCAGGCAACTGTTTAACAACAAACAACTTTCCATTTTATATTGGTTCCGTGGCGCTACATTCCTTCATTTCTTCAGAGTTTTGGAGGTTTGTTTTTGCGTACTTTGTTGTGTTGTGCCGCCAATGGTTTTCTTTGAGAATTGTTTTTTTCATTGATTGTGTCTGCTGTGCCCTGTTGTCTCTGTGTGGTACGTGCTGTCTCTCTTCTTTCTTTCCGCAGTGCTCTGAATTCGAAGCAATATATACAATGCCGATAATTGCGCGCCACGTACTGTGCGCCCTGGCCATCGTGCTGTGCTGCACGTTCGGCTGCGTGGCGGCTGATGATGCGACTGTCGGTGGTGTGTTGAGCCCTAAGGTTGCTCTGCAGCTTCTGATCGAGGATGCAAGGTCCGTTAAGGGGCTGACATCTGAAGTCAAACAAGCAGCAAATAATGCCAATGAAACAGCAAATGAGGCCAAGGCGGTGGGGAAAGCCTCGTACGATAAGACCACCAGATTTGTTTCAGCTTTGAGGTCCATGAGGGATACACTTGAAAGAGATGCTGTTGGCGGTGACGAGGAGAGTGTGAAGGAGCAGGTGCTGGGCGTAGTGATGCAGTCAGAGAAGGCATATGATGCTCTTTCTGCAGCAGCAGACGGGGCCGCATCGTTAGAGTGGTGGCTGCCACATGCCGTCCGTTGGGCCACGGAACCACAAGAGAATTGGAAGAAGCAGAGATCGACTCTTGGGCCAAAGACATCTAAGCTTCTTAACGATGCATGGGAGAAAAAGGAAGAAATGGTGACCTTTTTGACGGAGGCCAACACCAGCGCTTGGAAAGCAAATGCAGTCGCAGTGCTGGGGAACAAGAGCGCTGAAGTGGCTGCAACAAACGCAAAGAGCTTAAAAGAAAAGATAACCAAGAACCAAGAAAAAGATAAGTGGGTGGAAGTTGCTGAACAAATCGAGAAGTTGGCAAAGCAGGCATTGGAAGAGGCCAATAAGATACCTGGCCTCACTGATACTCTGGTTGGGGCTGCAGAGAAGGCGTTCAAGAGTGCTGAAACAATGATTGGATTCCTAGAAAGTGCATTGGAGGCTTTCGAGGGGGAAGGAGAACCTGAAGCTGTAAAGGCTCCGGCAAAGCCGTCCCTTCCAGGGCAAAGCCAAGGAGAGGCTGAGCAAGGTCCACAGGACAGAATTCACACTCCCGTTCTGCACGGTGCACAGCATTCCAGCCAACAAACTGCAGGAACGGCGCCGGCCTCTGGCCACACTGCTCCAGAAGCTCAGGCGGCATTCGACAATGCCTCCAATCCTTCCACAATGGCGTCGGATGAAAACCCCCCAACAACAGTGGACGACAACACCGGAAGTGAAACAGAAAAGCCAGGCATCAACACAGCGCAGTCTTCAGCAGGCTCATCTGAGAAGGACAAGGCCGCCGAATCCGTGGATACCAGTGCTTCTCAAGCTGCCCATGCATCACTGATACCTCCTACCAACAATGCAAACAACACCCTGCAAGACATTTTGAGTGCGGACAGCAGCGTCTGTCCTTCGTGGGTGCGTACACCGTTGCTGCTGGTGGCTGGTGTGCTGGGCCTCCTGGCTGTGTGCTGAGCTGTCTGTGTGCACATGGAGAGGACGCATACACCCTGTGCTTGTGTGCGCTGCCCTGGAGATTGTTTACTAACATGTTTTGGTTTATTTTACTTTTCGTTTGTTTCTCCGCGCCACGTAATCCCTCTTGGAGGATACTCCCTGTGCTCTGTATCCAACGAGGACGGCGCATCTCTCTCACTGCTGTAATGGGCTTTGCTTCGCACATGATTGTGCGCCGCCCACATGAGCGGGCTTTCTCTGAAGTATTCTTCTAAATGACTCTCTCTTGTGTGTGTGCTTAGTGCGCCCTGGCTCTTGCAGGAATGCGTGGCTGCTGCCCGTTGTTGGGCGTACATCATCCCCCTCTTTGTTTTGGGCTTCGGCTTCTTTTTCTACGGGGTTGTGTGCCACCTGTTGCTTAAACGTTGTTTTTTTCTTTAATTGTAGCGGTGCTCTGTGAAGCACAGCGGTGGAGTGGTGCTGTGGCGGAGTGTGCAGTGCGGCGCCATTGGGCTGGTGGACGCGTGCGGCTCCACAGTAAGTGCACGACCCGCACCACCGCATGTTCCGTGTCCTCAAGTATGCGTGCTTGTGTGTGTGTGTTGTGGGGAAGTGCATTTGCTCTCGCAGCGGGATTAATGAGATGCCTGTGAATAAGTTTCCGCTGCTGCGGGGACGGCTCGTATGGTGAATTCACCCCGTTGTTTTTGTTTCTTGTTGCCTCTCCGCTGCGCCATCGCAGTGACGGGAGGGAGCACTGACGCCACTTGGGCTTTGTGGTGGGGTGCTTCTCCGCGGTGAGAAGTGTTTTAATTTCTTGTTTGGGGGTGTTGGGGTTCGTTGTGAAGATCTGAGAGTGGAAGAGTGTCGAGAAGACTTGCTGCTGCTGTGTCTGCGGTGTGTGCACTGTTCCGCATCGTTGCCTCTCTCCTCTCTCTGCTGCTCTGTAGGCAGTGCTGCTGCGCTCGTGGAAGTGACTGCGTGCCCCCAACCCTGGCCGAAGGGCGCTGTGATGGTGCGGCTAAGGTGTGAGTGAGTGGCGTTGAGCGGCACAGCAGTGCAGGGGCCCTTGTGCGGCTGGGATGATGTGCAGCTGTGGTGTTTTCCCTCCATTTCACCGCCTTTGCTCTTGTTGCCTCCGGTGTGTTCGGCTGCGTCAAGTGCGGCCTGTGCACGTAGTGCGTCTGTGCGTGTGGCGTCAGGGAGTGACGTGTGTGTGTGGTGGTGCTGTTCGTGCAATTATGTTTGTGGCCTCACTGCTCTGTGCTGCATGACTGTTGTGGTGTTGGCGTGGCATCTCCAGTAGTGTGTTCTCTTCTCCCGTGCCATGGCAATGCGTGATGCGAGAGCCACTCCGTTGCGTGGGCACACTGAGCTGCGGACCGACTCTGCCTGACTGA
>NW_008826711.1:0-5304 GCF_000691245.1 Trypanosoma grayi
TCTCTCTCTCTCTCTCCCCCCATCGCCGTTCTTGTCGCAGGCAAACCACCAGCAGGGCGGGGCCCGAGGTCACACCAGTCCACCCGGACACACACAGTCGGTACTTCAAAAAAGAAAAGAAGGAACGCAAATAGCAGGGAATATGGCCCATGATGAGGTGGGGCATAACCGCCCACGCAAAATCAAAAGACCCCTTCCTTCCCACACCAAAAGAAAGCAAAAACCAAACAAGAAAAAATTCAGGACGGTGAAATACAATGCGGTGGATTTTCAAATTTCCCCTTTTTACTTTGCCACTGGCGCAGCACCCCCCCTCTCCGCGAGGCAGCCGCTGACAGGCACAGGGCAAAAAAAAGGACTGTTTCTCTCTCTCTCTCACACACACACAGACAGCAATCATCAGTACAACCCTTTGAACATAAACACCAGTGTGTTATACGAGGAGCATCGCTCTGTTCGTGTATGATGGGGGGGATGCGGAGCAGGCTGAGTGACGAACCCTTGTTCCGTCACTCACGCCGCGTTCGGCGTTTGATTTAAATTCTCCCGCTTGTTGTTAATATATATATATATATAATTCTCGGCTACTGTAAGCGCCATCGTGGAGGGCACATAAACACGCAGGCGTCCAGACACAGACATACACATACACCAAAGACCTCTCTCCAGCCTGTGATATGCCGCATTAAATGGTGAACAACAACAACAACAACAACTAATTTAAAGACACATTCACGCTCAATTTGGATTTGCTTCCCAACAGGAGAGTATCCCCCTCTCATGTGTCTCCCTATCAAGGGAGGGAAGGTAACCGCAGCAATCCTCTTCACCCTGCTCCCAGCCTCAACACACACACACACACACACACATACACAAAGGTGCGTACCCATGCACCAGTGACTTGAAGAAGCCAACCAATGGAGAAAACGACACTATATGAAATACCTCACTTCACCGCGCCGATATAAAAAAAACCAAAAACAAGATCACACGCATATACGTACAGACTTGAAGAGAAACACAAAAACATACGGCCGTGTATATACCCCACAGCAAATACAGACACGGGCATAGAGCATATATTCCTATTGTCTCTTCTTATACATATACATCAATATGGCTTATACGGAGAAAGAAAACTAAGGATTAGTAGGTACATAGTTGTATACATGCATATATANNNCATATAAATCATACATATACATATATGTATATATATGTATGTATATATGTTGTGTGTGTGTGTGCACCTGGGCTTCGTTTTCTTCCCACTTTAACCAGTTTCCTTCTTTTTGTCCTCCGCGCTCTTTCAGTTTGTATTGCAATCGGTGTCCCATATGTGCGTCCTTTTGAGGGCACTCCTCTGTGAGGGAATAGGAAGATATTTGGAGTGGGAATCGATGTAGGGAGAAAAGCAGAGTCGGTAAATCATGAAGAAACATGGGTGTATACACTGGACATCACTGGATAAGTGCACATACATACACACACAGCTAAACATACAGAAATATATATATATATATATATATATATATAGCAATTTACTGTTGTGAAAAAGCATCGCCCTTAAACCTGCGTGCTGTTCTGGTGCTCCGTCACCGGCGCCGCCACCAGCTTCACATCCTTTTCTAACATCGGCACAACATTGGTTGGGGGAGCACTATCCTGCAGATTACTGCTGGAAGCAAGTGGATCCACCTTGATATGCGTTGCCACCGGCTGTTGGTTCAAGGGATTCACAAAATGCGTCACGTTCTCCTGTCTTCCACGCTGGGGGTAATAGTAATAGTATTGCTGCTGCTGCTGCTGCTGCGGAAGCGGCAGTTGCGGGGGGAAGAAATTCTGCTGCTGTTGTTGTTGCTGCGGATTGTTCTGGGCAAGCACGATAAGTCGCGCGAGGACTCCGAGCTCCTGCATGCTCATCCCCATTCCATTCGGCTGCACCGGCGGCGGGGCAAGGATCGAGGCACTAGGGTCGCTGACGCCAGGCTGCTGCTGCTGCTGCTGCGCATTGAGCAGCATCGAAGCCGGGTCAAATGCGGCTGGAGCACCATACACATGGGGAAATCCCATGAACTGCGGTTGAAATCCCCACGGCCCACAAACTGCCTGCGGCTGTGGCTGCTGTGTGTGTGGCCTGCTTTTGAGCGCCGCGTTGTCATCTGCTGCGATAATGTGCGGGTACGGCGGTGGCGGCGGCAGCGGCACGTCAGCGGCCGGCGACGCCAGTGAGGCGCGCGGGTAAAGAGGTTGGTGTGCCAGCGGATGCGCGAGGGGGGCGCTGCCCGGCGCTGCTGCCGCAGCATAGAACGGTGGCAGCGATACCCTCGCCGCGTTTGCGTCCACGGAGGTGTTGCGCCACCCCGATGCGTCACCGAGGCTCCGCCGCGTAGAGGACGCGGACGCAACGGAGCTGCGCTTAGATGCCGCTTGCCGCTGTTCCTCCTGCAGGGCCTGCTCGCGCAGCCGCCGCTTCTCCATCAACGCGGCGACCTCCTCCTCGGAGAAGACATGGTGCGGCATCACAGGAACCGCAGCATGCTGCTGTTGGTGCGACTCATGCTTCTGTGACTCCAGCTCCTCTTCACTCTGCTGCTGCTTGGAATTACTGGGGTCCACCGCGCTGTTGTTGGACGCGTTCGCTTCAACGGCTGAAGACACCGCTACCTCCGCAGGTGGCATGTCGGGTGTGCATGACGGCTGTTGCTCCTGCGCCTGGAAGCGCTGCGTTGGTTCAGTACCATCGACTACTGCCAGCACCTGCGCTATGGAACGTTCATCTGTGACAGGCGGCACAGCATCCTCCGACGTTTTCGTCTCTTCTCGCTTTGTCTCGGTTTTTTCTTCCTGCGCTTCGACCGCAGCGGTCCCGTTTTCTTCTTTGCAACTATTATCTTGTTGTTGCTGCCTCCCTCCTTCTTCTTCTCGTTGCCCCGGTTCTTGCGGTTCTTCTCGGTGCTGCTCGTTGCTGGCCGGGTTTGCTGGTGAGGGTGCGCGCCCCTCCCCGCCCTGCACAGTGGGGCGTGGTGCGGCGTTGTCGTTGCTGCTGTCGGTTGGCGCCGTGGTGTTCCCCTTTTTGCTCTTATCTTCCTTTTCCAGCATCGTTTTGGCCACCGAGAAGATGCTCTGAATCATCTTGACTGTAACTGCCGCAATGATTGTGTTTCTCTTCGTGATGGCGATGAGCGCGACGCACACGCACGCGAATACGCACAAACACTCCTTCTTTTTGGAGCCTTTCCCACTCCTGCAGAGCGGGTGATGATGATTCGTTGGCTGGCTGGCTAGATGGTGGTGATGCAAATGCCCCTCTGCTCCGGAGTGCACCTCAGCTACAGAGGAACGAGTGACACCTGCCTTCACACTTCCTTCCTTGCGTTCGTCCGCGTTGGAGGCCTTTGCAATGTTGAATATAAGCGTCCTGTTGCAGGAGAGAACCTGACGTGCTTCCCTTGTACACCAAACAAATCGAAATAAGAGAGTCGTAATAATCATAAAAAAACAGAAGCGACATCAATGACGAAACAAAAGGACAAAATAGCAGGCGGAGTTGCTGCAAAACTCGTCGTTGCACACACAGAGAGAGAGAGAGAGAGATAGACATATATATATATATATATATATATCTGCGTGAAAATGCGTCAAGCCTCACGTTTGTATCTGTATGTGTGCATGTGAAAAAAGGTGACATTACGATTTACTACTGCGGAGGGCGCGCAGTGCCACTTCCGCCGCAGCGTTCTCAGCGTCGCGGCGCGTTGTGCACCACTGTGGCGCCCTGAACGCCGCGGTGCCGCCCTTCTTGTTGAGAAGCGGCAGCTCCACCGTCGCCAGGTAGGTACGCGGCCCCTTACGGCCCTTGCGGCCGCCCACCGCCTCCTGCTGCTGCTCCTCCACCACAAAGATAACGGATTTGTGCACAGGGGTGTGCGGCCACCGCGCAGCACACTCGTCGCGCAGCAGGTCACTCATGTATTTTTTCTCACGCATCTCCTCACGTGTCTTACGCGCCTCCGCGGTCGGACCCGTGATGACGTTGCTGCTGGGGTGTGGCCGCTTTGCTATCGGCGCTGGCAGAGCAGCAGCAGCAGCAGTAGACGACGTGGAAGGATAAACCGAGACAGGATTCTTGCTGCTAGTGCCGCTTCCGCCACCGGCAACACCGTCCGTGTCTTGGGCCGATGCGCTGTTGTTTTTTTTGATGTCACGCCGCGCAAGACCCGTGAGTGCGCCGTCTGTCCGCTGCACCGCCTTGTGCTCCTCCAGGAGCTCCTTCACCGCCACCCACGCAAAGCGCAGTTGGTCCAGCTGCACGTAGGTGAAGTGGCGCAACAGCCGCCGATCCTCGTAGCAGCAGAGAAAGTGACCACCACCCTTCTCCTCCTGCAGCGGGGAGAAATATTTAGCAGGCGTCTCCACAAGGGCGCGGGTGATGCTGCGCGGCCCACGCGGTGTGGGAAAGCGGAAGGTCTGCACCGTGTACAGCAGCGCACCGTTGGGAATCACTCTGCTCTCGCTCGTGAAGAACGGCTCAAAGTGCGGAAGAAGACGCCGCGCCTCGTCCACCTCCGCTGCCTCTGTCACAGATGTTACGGCTGGTGTGGGGTCGGCGCCACTGCGGTCACCCTCCCTGCCTATGTGCTTCGACAGCCATCCGGCGAGTTGGAACACCGGCAGTAGCCACTGCAGCGCCGTGAAGAGCGTGACGGGTGGCACCGCAGCCGCCTCCTCCTCGTCCTGCCGCACAAACATAATGGGGTAGTCGATGGGGTTCGCAGGCAACACCGGCATGCCAGGAGCAGTAGCAGCAGCAGCAGTCCCCGCGGACATCCCTTTCCGTCGCGCTCTCTCTCACTCAGTTAGTGCCCCCCTTTCTGCCACAACGTCTGCGTCGTGCAGGCGTACCTATTTTTCCACTCCGGCTTAGCGATTCGCGTCCACACAAATTTATTGCGTGCCTCCCAGGCCTCTCTTACCCAACCTTCTTCGTATCTTTCGTGTCGGCGGCGTTGCTGCTGCCACGGTCGTTTTGTGCTGCTGGAGGGCTGCCCAGTGTCCCTGGCGCCCTGCCACTCTACCTGCTGCTCTGAGAGACACGCAACAAGGCAACGGGGAGGCGTTGGCAGGAACAACAGCAACATGCCGCCACGAGGAGGAGGGGTGGCTGAGATGCACAACACAACACAAACGCCGCAGCGCACAGCCTCACCGTCAAGAGCCGCGCAGTTGCTCTTGCCACTTCGGCTGCTTTCCCCTCTGGCTCCTCGAACCTGAAAGAAACAACAACAACAACAACAACAAAAA
>NW_008826712.1:0-882 GCF_000691245.1 Trypanosoma grayi
GGCGGGTGTTGGTGCCGGTGCTGCCGTGCCGTCGCCGCCTTTGCCGCCGCGCTCCGAGGGCGCGAACTCGTACTTGAGGGGGTTCGCCGTCTCGTCCACCTCGGCGCGGTGGATGGCGGCGAGACGATCGTCATCGGCGGTGACGGCCTTCTCCGAAGACGTCTCGAAGAAGGTGATGTTGGCGGTGGCACTGCTGAAGTGCTCGATGCTCGCCGGTGTTGTGGTACCCTCGTAGAAGCATACTGTGATGTCACAGCCGTCGGGGCGACTTTGGCCGCTGGCATGGAGGTCGGCGTCGCTGACGATGCGCGCCGGCCACCAGTCGTAGCCCTCCATCTTCACCCACACGCGGTCGTACGGCACATACAGCGAGTGCGGCCCCATGGCGTGTACCTCACGGCCTGCTGTTGTTGTTGTTGGTGCCTTTATTTCCTGGTCGGTTGCCACGTAGGGGCTCCCCGTTGCAGTTACTTTTCGTGTTTAGTGACCACACACGCACTTGTTCTGCTAGAATGCGTGTGTATGTATGTGTGTTTGTGTGTTCAGTTGTTTGCTTGCTTCTTGCTTTTTCTTCCTCCTTTCTGTTTCTTTTTTTTTTTCCCTTGTTTGTTTAATCCGTTACAACGCCTTTCTTCCCCCTGATGGTAGCCGACGCCCGCTTCGCTCTGCTCTGCTGCGTGACCCGCACACGACGCGAAAAGGCACCACACACGCACAAACTCTCTTCTTCGCTCCTCCCCGCTAGCGAAACGCACCAATAGCACCGGCACCAACAATAGAGCGAGTGGTTGTACCCACACGCGCAGGGAAGAAAGTAAGAGAAAGCGTGAATAAGAAAGCAGCACCCGTGGGGAACACCTCACACGGACGCCCATGCTTGGA
>NW_008826712.1:938-2470 GCF_000691245.1 Trypanosoma grayi
TATATATATATATATATATATATATATACAGCCCTACAACAACCACAAAGACACATGAATCAAGACAAACATAAACACATGGACAGTCGAGACAGCAAGAAGACACCAAAGCCCTCTTCTATCTAATACCAATGCTGTGGAGCAAACCCCCTCAAAGAAGAAGATCTGCTGCCACATGTGTGTCTACGCATGTGTGTGTCTTTTCTTTCGCTGCTTCCTAAATTTAGGTTGTCATTCAACACACTACATTTATGCGTGATTTCCTTGTAGGAAGGAGGAGAGAGAAGTCTAAAGAGGCCAGGGCGACACACTCCCGCATCACGCACCTCGCACCCTTTATTCCACCTCCTTCTCTCTCTCTCTCTCTCTCCTCGCATCGCCACCCAACATAAATGCAGCCTCACACACTACTACTTTACTACAAATTACAAAGGAGAACGAGAGGTACGGCGTGATGCACACATGCGTCCCTCTATCTTTCTCCCTCTCCCCCCCCCCNCTCTCTCTTTCTCTCTCTCCTCATCCTCAAGAACTGCTGCTGCCGCGCTGCTGTTTTTTTTTGGTTAATGTTCTTTCGGCCGCACTGGCAGCTAGTAGTTCGGGTTCACCTTGGTTTCCAGTGCTGTGACGAGCGGTGAATCGGGGTCGATAGGCGGGAAGATGCTCTGCCGGCCGAACAGCACGCCGAGAATGAACAGCAGCAGCACCTTCGTGAAGAAGCGGACGTCCCAGATTAAGTTCTTAACGGTGTACGTGCGGAAGTACTCACCAGAGGCGAGGTAGCGGCACTCATCGAAGAACCGCACAACACGGTAGTTGATCAGTTGCTTCTGTTCATAGATGTACCGCTTCGTGCTGCAGACGGCAGCGTCTGTTCCGTTCGCGTTGTGCTCCGCAATCGCCTGTGCGACACCGGCGTCCACCACGCTGAGCTTTTTCACCGAGCGCTGCTCAATCTTTCCGGCCACCTTGCAGAGCGGTGCCATGATCTTCGCCACCTTTGCGCACTTCACAGAGGACATGTTGCGTGTTATCGGTGTAGTTGTGCGTGTGCGTGCTTCTATATATATGTCCCTCTCGCTTTCGCTTTCACTCACCCAACCTCTCTCTTCTCGTTCGCTTTTAATACAACCTTGACCCTGCGCCAGCGAGGCGGAGTGGGCGGAGGCAGCAACAACAACAACAACAAGGAAAAGGAAAAGGAAGGGAATTGAAAGAAGTGAGAGAGCCACAGTTGTCAGATCCGTCTGCCCCTTCCGCTGTGGCTGCCGTCGGCACTGCGGGTGTTGGGAGGCACGAGATATATGCACATCTGACGCACAGGGAAGAAGGCAAGGAAGCCCGCGACGATATTCCCCTCCCCCGAATTCTTGCAAAAAGAAGGGACAAGCAGTCACACAAACGCATATATATATATATATATATATGCGGGCTGTGAAGAGCGGGGCTGCACGCATCGGCCGCACACAGCCGGATGTATAGAGCGCTGAGAACCAAAAAAAAAAAAAGGATCAAGAATAAATGAGCGAGGG
>NW_008826712.1:2480-5291 GCF_000691245.1 Trypanosoma grayi
AAAAAAAAAAAAGGATCAAGAATAAATGAGCGAGGGTAACACGTATGCGGTGTGCGAGTGTGGAACAACATCTGCTGCAGATGACTACACGCTAAGCGATAGATATAGATCTCTTTCTCTCTCTCTCTCCCCACACACTCGTCAGATGTCTTCCTTTCGGCTCGACGCCGTACACACCCGCACGCGCAACAGTCCCAACCGCCCACGCGCCAACACACAACTACGAGCTCGAGTTTCTTTGGTTTCAATTTCTGCTCCGCCTGCTTCATCGGTGCCGTGACTCATCCTGTTTCTGTTGTCGTTCTTGGTCGTGTTGCTGGCCTCACTGCACCGCGGCATTCCATGGCCGCCGCTTCATGATGAGCGACTCGTCACGGGCAGCGATGAGGCTCTTCACCGTGCCGATGCCCTTCGTGCGGCCCTCGCGGAAGATGAGCTGCTGCCCAACCTTCATGAACTCCGGGCGGTAGAGAAAGTGAAAGCGCACGAGTGAGCGGTCGCCGGTGCGTAGGACCTCGCGCGCGACGTAGACGATCCGCGCCGACTGCCGCACCGTGGTGGAGTGAATGACCGGCTCGTAGTTGACGAGGATGGTGGTGGAGTGGTACAGGATCGTCACATCCGCCTCGAACTGCCAGTACGCCTTGACTGGAAACTGCGGATCGGCGAGGATGTTGCCCTTGCGGATGGCGCTGCGCCGCTCCTTCTTGAGGCAGAAGGCGGCGTCGCAGCCGGCCAGCGCCTCCTGCTGCTCCACGCCCTTCACGTGTATCGACTTGATGTGCACCGTGCGGTACGCGCCGAGGCCGTCGGGGCCGAGCAGAACCGCATCGTTCACGCGGAAGACGCCCTGCGTGACGATGCCGCCAACGACGGTGCCGACGCCCGTCACGAAGAAGGTGCTGTCGATCACCATCTCGCGTGGCAGCGCACGGGCGGCGCGCCAGTCCTTGCGCACCGGCAGCAGGTTGAGGAAGCGCACCAGATGCGGCAGTCCATCGCCAGTGACGTTGCTCACCTCGAAGACGGGCGCAATGCGGTCGCCGCGCAGGTTCTTCGCGCACAGCACCACGTCGTCCACGCGGCGCACCGGGCACGGCAGCTTCCGCACCGTCGGGATTTTGAGCAGCTTGTGGATGCTCGCCAGCGTCTCCTCGCGCACGTTTGCCGGCGTGGAGTCGATGCGTGTGACGATAACGAAGAAGGGAATCTTCAGCGCGAGGCACAATGCGAGGTGCTCCTTCGTCATGCGCTGGATGCCGTTGTTGGCGCTGATCACAACACATGCGTAGTCCGGCATGTTGCGCGTCATGCCGAGGACCGTCGTCTTCAGGTACCGCTCGTGCCCGGCGAGGTCGTACAGCGTGAGGACCTTCGCGCTGTGCGCCACCACCTCCTGTGCGAGCTGCCAGTTCGTCATGCCGCCGCCGCCGCCTCGCTTTAGCGAAGCAACGCCGTAGTTCACCACCTCGCCGGTGGAGGAGAAGCCAAGGTGATTCTCGCTCACGCTCGACGTGCGCCCAGTCGAGGCCTCGTGCTTGTGCTTAAAGACAAAGGTCCGTGCGAGGCCACGGCCATCATCGCGGCAGCCACGCGTCAATACCGACGTAAGCGTCGACTTGCCGCTGTCAACGTTGCCGCACATGGCGAGGCGTAGCTCAATATGCGGCTCCGACTCATTCTGCCGCAGCAGGAACTCCTGCGCGACCACTTTCGCCTTGCTGTTACCACTGTTACCACCACTGGCTGTGGTGGTGCCGTTGCCACTGCTCGACACTTCACGTGGCTCTTCCACCACTGCGCTGCAGCCCACGTCAATTTTCTTCGCGACCGACTGCAGCTGTGCCACGCGCTGCGTGAACTCCTCCATGCTGTCCGCAGACACAACTATGAAGCACTCACCCTGCCCTTCTTTTACGCTCTCCGCGACAGCAGACTCACTGAGGTCTGTGGCGCCAGTGAGACCAACTTTCGTGTGAGTCGATGACGGCGGTACCGACATGGATGAAAGCGCAGACCCTTGTGAACCCGCAGCTGCAACAGCGGCAGTGTTGCACGGGTCCATGTGGTGCGCCGCACTGCTACTGTTGCTGCCACCACCAGCACAAACCCCAGAGGTGCTTGCTGGCAATTTCTTGCGGAGACTGTTCACCAACGCGTCACGGTTCTCCTTGAGTGTATGGGCACCCTTCTTGGCGTTGAGCGCCTGCACGAGGAGGTGCAGCTTTGAGTGGGGCAGGCTTTTCAGCTTAGTGGTGGCACCGCCGCTGTTGCTGTTGTTGTCGTCCCCGTGGCTGCCTCTTGCACCCCCACCATCGGCAAGTTGCCGGAGGCGAATGAAGTCCGTCTTGACGTCCTCACTTTGACTATCCCAGAAGACAGCGATGAGGAGGCACACCACATTACCCACAGCAGCCTCATTCCTGTCGTCGCTACCACTGTTGTTGTTGATATCATTCTGTGCTTCTTCGAGTGCGCGCAGTGCGGCGTCATAAAAGCGACTGTCATCCCCGGAAGTAGCGCCAACGTCGACAAGCACGACGCGCCCAATGGGTGGCGCCAGGCACTCCTGCACCACGTCACGCACCCACTGCCCCAACTCCAGCGACGCCGGTTCCGCCAGGATGATGGAAAAACACGTCGTGTTGCTGCTGTCACTTCCAGTTGCCATGACGACCTCCAATTCTATGCCCTTCTTTCACGCCTTTATATGTGCGTAACCAAATTTCTATATATCTCTTTCTCTCTCTCTCTCTTCGTGTGTATACAGATATATATATATATATATATATATATATATATATATATCTG
>NW_008826713.1:0-5279 GCF_000691245.1 Trypanosoma grayi
CAGCCCACGGGCCGGCCGGGGCGGCTCCCTCCACCCGTCCTTCCTGCAGGCGCACGTGGACGACATCGCCGCCGCAATTGGTCGCGTTGGTGGGCCCGCGCTTGTGGTGTGCGTGCTGTCCACCACCAGCTGCTTCGCCCCGCGGCTGCCGGATGATGTGGTCGCCGTTGCACGGCTCTGTATGGCGCTTGGCATCCCGCATGTTGTGAACAACGCGTACGGCGTGCAGAGTCGCGTGATTATGCGCCGCCTTGACGCTGCGATACGCTTGGGCCGCGTTGACGCAGTGGTGCAGTCGGGGGACAAGAACTTCCTCGTTCCTGTCGGCGGAGCGGTTCTGAGTGGCAAGAAGAGAGTGGTGGCCCGTGTTGCCGAGATCTACGCGGGCCGTGCGAGCATCTCGCCCGTTGTCGACCTCTTCATCACCGCACTGAGCCTCGGCCACGAGGGCTTCAAACGCCTTTGGGAGGAGCGCTACTCCGTGCGGGAGCTGCTTGAGCAGGAGTTGAACAGTTTCGCGCTAGCGCGTGGCGAAGTGGTTCTCACAGAGGATGTGGAAAAGAAGAATGTGGTGGAAGCAGCAGCAGTTGCTGCGGCTTCAGCTGCCGCTGGAGTGCAGGCCATAACGGGTGGGTACCCACGCAATGACATCAGCTTTGCAGTGACGATGCGAACACTGGGCGGTGCAGCGGAGGCGGAGGCAGTTGGCGCCCGTCTTTTCCGCAGTGCCGTGACGGGGCCGCGTGTTGTGGTGCCGAAAGCAGCGGAGACGCACTTGTGCGGTTTGTCGTTCCGCAACTACGGCATGCACACCGACGAGACGCCGCCGTGCCCGTTGCTTGTTATGGCCTGCGGTATCGGTATGACAAAGGAGGACGTTAGCGGCGTCATTGGTCAACTGGAGAAGGCCTGGCCCGCAGGCGCAGTACAAGGACACAGGGAAGGAGTTACCGAGAAGGTGGGGAATGGAGCGTAGTTGTCGGCTCCGTAGTGTGAAGTTAGCAGAAGCGTGAAGATCCGGCCGGGTGTGGATGTGGATGTGGGCTATTATTGTAAGCGGTGTGATTTTTCTTGAGGGATTTGGGTGAGGGAGGAGAAAGGCGGTTAACAGAAAAAAAAAGAGGGGGGGGGGGGGGCCATNGGGGGGGGGGGGGTGCCATTGCTGATGTTGACAGTGGTGGTGGTGACTGTGTTCGCTGCTGTTTGTGTAGTTGCCGCCACCACTGTTTTTGGCTCTTGTCGTCGTTGTATGCCTGCTGCCGGGGTCTTGCTGGGGGCTACGTGGCGGTGCGAGCGGCTGCTGCTGCTGCTGCTGCTTGGCGAACTACGCCTGCGTCTCTCTCCTCGCTGCGTGGCCAAGGAAGCTGGAGAGGAACGGAAAGAGAAGATAAAAGCCAAGCGCTGCAGGACCCAACGCGAAGAAAGGGGGAAACAGCGTCCACTAGAGGACGCATAGCGGCAAGCAAAACCAAAACGATAAAAAAAAGAGAGAGAGAGACCAAGAATATATATATATATATATATATATATTTCTATATAAGGAAACATCCTCAACACATCAGGGACAAGGGGAAACATGGTAAAGCAGCGCATGACAGCGCTCGACGTGCGGGCGTCCGTGGAGGAGATGCGCAGGGAGCTGCAGGGCCTACGCCTGCTGAACATCTACGACATTTCCTCGAAGATGTTTCTCTTCAAGTTCGGCCATGGCGAGAACAAGAAGACGCTGTTGCTGGAGAGTGGCGTGCGCATGCACCTCACGCAGCTGGTGCGGGAGAAGCCCAAGGTACCGTCCCAGTTCACGCTCAAGCTGCGCAAGCACGTCCGGGCGTGGCGCCTCGACGCCGTCACGCAGCTGCAGCACGACCGCACCGTCGACTTCCGCTTTGGTGTTGGAGAGGGCGCGTCGTACCACATCATCATTGAGCTCTTCTCGAAGGGCAACGTTGTACTGACGGACCACGAGTACCGCATCATGCTGCTTCTGCGCACGCACAGGGACGACGACATTAGGATGTTCGTGCGCGAGCTGTACCCCGTGACAAAGCCCTTCGAGCAGCGCGAGGCGGAGCAGCAGCAGACGGAGCAGCGGCGCACGGAGGCGCTGCGGCAGGAGTGGGGCGCGGTGTTTGCGCGCCACGCCGACTACGAGACGACGCGCTCGACGCTGTCGGCGGTGCACCACTTTGGCCCCGACCTCGCCGACCACATCTTGACGGTGACGGGCGTGAAAAACGTCAAGAAGGGCGACATGACGTGCAGCGGGGCGGAGATGTTCGAGCAGCTGCTGCCGGGCATGCTGCAGGCGTGGGATATTGCATTCTCAGCACTGCCGCCTGGCGGATATTTGATCCACAACAAGAACAAGCAAGGCAAGAAGAGAAGGGGTGGCGCCAATGCCGACCAACAACAACAACAACAGCAGCCGCAGCCACAAGTGGAAGAGGGGGAGCCAAATGCCGGCGGGGGTGCGGCGCTGCAGCCGCAGGTGGTGCAATACGATGACTTCAGCCCAGTGCTGCTCGCGCAGTACCGCAGCGACGGTGTTGTGACGTCGTACCGCGACAGCTTCGGTGGCGTGTGCGACGCCTTCTTCCTCTACACCGAGACGGAGAAGATCGAGCAGCACAATGAGAAGAAGACGACCTCGGTGCTCTCCAAGCGGGAGAAGTTTGAACGCGACCACCAGCGCCGCCTCACCGCGCTGGAGCAGGATGAGCTGGAGAACCAGCGCAAGGGCGAGTGCATCATTCAGAACGCCGACAAAATCGATGAGGCGATTGGGCTCATCAATGGCGCACTTGCCGCGGGCATTCAGTGGGACGCGCTGCGGCTGCTGCTGAAGCGGCGCCACGCGGAGGGCCATCCGGTGGCGTACATGGTGCACGAGCTCTTCCTCGAGCGCAACAGCATCAGCGTGCTGCTGGAGCGTGGTGACCAGCAGGAGAAGGAGGATGAGGACGAGGAGCGAGAGGAAGACTGCGACGTGGCGCCGTGCGTCATTGAGGTGGAGCTCAGTAAAACGGCGTACGCCAACGCGGCGACGTACTTTTCAAAGAAGAAGGCGAATCGCCTGAAGCACGAGAAAACTATTGCAGCAACAGCAAAGGCGCTGGCGGGGGCGGAGAAGAAGGGCGAGCGGCTCGCGGCAAAGCAGCAGACCAAGAAGGCTATTGTGAAGGAGCGGCACCGCCTTTGGTGGGAAAAGTTCACGTGGTTCCGCACCTCCTGTGGTGACTTTGTGCTGCAAGGGAAAGATGCACAGACGACGGAGATTCTCGTTCGGCGTGTCATGCAGCTCGGCGATGTGTTTGTGCACTGCGACGTGGACGGCGCGTTTCCATGCGTCTTGCGACCCGTCGGCTCCGCGTGGACCACCGCGTTCACTGCTAAGGAGGAGGATAAGGGTGGGCCACAGGAGGAACAACAACAGCAACAGCAGCAGCAGCAGCAGCAGAAGAGGAATGAAGTCACCGCGAGAACGTGTCCTGTGCACTTGACGAGTCTCGACGAGGCCGGGGCGTGGTGCGTGAGCCGCAGCTCGGCGTGGGAGAGCAAGTTCAGCGTCGGCGCGTGGTGGGTGCATGCGTCGCAGATTGTCGGCGGCACCGCGACGGGCTGCTACTTGTTTGAGGGGCAGAAGCAATACCTTCGGCCGCAGCCGCTCACGCTGGCGTGCGGTCTCCTGTTTCGCGTCACGTCGCGCGGCATTGATCCGACGGACCGCGAGGAGCTGCAGAACTTCGTTCCCGAAGGCGAACGCCGCCCGGCAGAGGCGGAGGGCGGCGCATTTCTGCTGCCCGACACCGCCACCGCACTGCACCCGCTGCCGTCCGTCGAGGAGCTGCGCGGGCCCCGTCGCCGCCCTCCTTTTTCTCTCCCTCCGCAGCAGAAGCAGAAGGAACAGAAGCACCAGCTGGAGAAGCAAAAACAAAGTGGCGGAGAGAAGGACGCGCCTTCTGCTCCCTCATGTGCCTCTGCTGCAAGGACAACGGCGGCAGCAGAATCCGCAGCTGGGGGTGCCAAGGGCGGCGCGGCAGTGGCACCAGGCACGAAACAGTTGACGAAGCACCAGCGAAAGAAGCTGAAGAAGATTCAGGAGAAGTACAAGGACCAGGACGAGGAGGACCGTCTGCGCGGCGCCTTTCTTAACGGCAATCGGCTGTCGAAGGTGCAGCAGGAGATACTGGCGCTCGAGCGGGAGAAGGCGAGGGAGAAGCACCAGGACCCGGTGCTGCCGACGGCCGGTGACAAGGACCATACCAACAACAATGACGAGGAAGAAGAAGAGGAGGATGTGGAGGTTGTGTCACACTTTGACGATGAAGAAAGGGAGGTGGATGGACATCGTTCCCCCTCTGCCGGCAGCAACGAATCACAGGCTGAAGAGCAGGCGGCGGAGCAGCACGAACGCGAAGGTGAAGCTCAACCGCAACAAGGGAAGCAGAAGGAGCGGGCCAACCCATCGCAGTCACGCGCGGCTCCCGCCGCTGTGGAGGCTGCTCGTGTCGCGAACGACGCGGAGCTGCGCCGTGAATGGCTGCACTTCACATCGCGGCCACAGCCGACGGATCACGTAGAGTACGCCGTGGCGGTGTGTGCACCGATGAGTTGCGTCATCACTTACAAATACCGCGCGGAGTTATCGTGCGGCACTGCGAAGAAAGGCCAGGTGGTGTCGAGCCTGCAGGCGCACTTCGCCGCGCTGACCGCTGGTGGTGAAAACGCGTCGGAGGTTCAGGCGGTGCGCTCCCTGGAGTCGAATGACTTAATGGAGCAACTGCGCGGCAACTTAAAGCGGCTGAACACGCGGCAGGTCAAGTAGGCGTGACTCTGTCGTGCAGCTGAGTCTTAGGGGGGGGGGGAAGGCGTGATTTCTTTGTCCCTCTCTCTCTCTCTGCCTCAGTGCATGTGTGCGCTGCTGGTCCACCACCGGTGCGTCCCCCTTTTGCCTGAGAAGGGACGACAGTTCTGTGTCTTTGATGCTGGTGGGAAGTGTGCCTGTGAGCGATAGTGTTTTGTGCCTTTCTCTCTTTCCCCCTCTCACTCTCTGATACACGCACGCACTCTGCGCCTTCCCACCTGACACATTTCTCTCCCTTTTTGTTTTCGCTTGGCTTTATCTCTTTGTCTGCATTCGCCCCATCCGCAACTCGCTTGTGGCGTGAGGCATTCGAATCTTTGCACCAGATAACCCACTACATCCGAAGGACAAATGGCTGACCAACTCTCCAACGAGCAGATCTCCGAGTTCAAGGAGGCGTTCTCGCTATTCGACA
>NW_008826714.1:0-4574 GCF_000691245.1 Trypanosoma grayi
CAATTGGGCCGCCACGGCATGCTGTTGCCAGCACCTGGTTTTCAAGACCGCGCAGCGCAATGATTGCAAAGGGTCTTATGAAGAGGAAGTGCAAACCCAATGAGGTCCAAATAGCGTTTCTAGTGCCCGGTTGCGGTGTCTCCGTGGTGGTGGCGTTTGCAACAAGATGTGCTCTACTGTGAAAAATGCTCCGACGCCTTTTCTTCAATTGGCGTTTCTTCTGCCTGGTCGTTGTTTCCTCGTATCTCTTTCTCTCTCCTCCAGTGAGTGTGTGTGTTCTGCCGGCTCCCGGCGCAGAGTGGGAAAGAAACGAACCACCTGTGATAGGGCCAAGCCGATATTTGTGGTCAATGGCACGTTCGTGGGATTTTCAAAATTGATGCGCATCGCATGTGCGGCGCGCCTTGGGCCTCAAGGCTCCACGACATTTCGCCGCTCATCACCCCCCCTCCCTATTCGCCATGCCCTGAAAGCAAAGGAAAGAAAGCAACCTCGCAGAACCGTATCCCAAAAATTTAACAAGCCCACCTCTCTTGTGTGGCGTATGGCGAATAGGAATACCACTAAGGGTATTTGAATTGAATTTGCTCTTTGGGAACGATCGCGTAGAATCGTAGGTGAGCAGTGCTGTTTATTTGTTCGTGGTGACTACCGCTTATGGCCTTGACAACCCCATTTCCGACCCCTTTCTAATTGAAATAGTTGATTGCTACCAACACCGATAAAAAAACATTATCACAACATACCCCTACTCTACGGTTGCAATCGTCTCACTGTAGTGCCCCATTTCAAGAAGAAGGGCTTTGATAGGCCTTGTCTCTTCTGCGGCACCGCAAAGAAAGATACCCTGCTTGGCATCGGGAAACGCCGACGCAGCGATCGTGTCAGCATAGTCCACGCTTCCAGTCCACTTTGGTGGCGGGCTCTGCAACACGAATGTACAGCGGAGCCGCTGCGGCCACTTCTTTTCAAGGACTTCCAGTTCCTTTCGTTGGGGAATAGTTGATACCCGATCCGCCAGAAAAATAAGATGAAACGTTCTGTTGTCATCCGGTTTCTCAAGGCCTGCGCGAATAATTTGCATCATAGCTGCAACCCCGTGAGGTGTCGCGATGACAATTTGGCGGGATGACTTCAGGAGAAGTGCGTGCTTCTTCTTTGGAAGGTCTGCCGCTTTCATCTCCACAGCATCACCCGGCTGCAGCGAGCGCAACCATGATGCGCTGTTGTTCGCCTGCTGAGGGCTCAACGCAACTCCCACAACACCCTCTTCGTCTGGAAGCGTAAAAGGCATTCGAACCTCCAATTGTCCGTCTCCATCAACGGCACGCAATACAACGGCCTGCAGGGCCTCCAGCCCCGATAGCTGCAGACTGCTGGGAAGGCTGAACCGAAGCCATACGAAACCATTGTCATCTTCCAGGGCACTCTGCACGGTCACCTGAGACCATTTATTATGCCAAAGAAACGTCACATTGTCGCGCAAAATCCTTGCTGAGCGACCACCCGCAATACGGCCGAACACCACACACTCCAGAAGTGAGTTGCCACCGAGACGGTTACCGCCGTGCACTCCGCCTGTAACCTCACCTGCGCCGAACAATGCAAGAATCGGGCGACGATGACCGAAGGAAGAGGTGCTGTCTTCCATCTGCATCTCTGCCGAGGGTGAGATGAGGCAGCCACCCATCGTGTAGTGAATCGATGGCGTCACAAAGGCAACATAGAAGGGGCCCTGCGGACCCAACACACACGGGTACACATTCTTTTGTGTCTTGGGGCACGCACGCGAGGCTCTCGAGAGCTGCTCGTGCTCCTCCAATGTCTTCTGCACATTCCCCGCCGGGCACTTGATGAGTTTGGCGAGATCTTCCACCGTGTCCACCTTCACAAACAGACCAAGACGCTTCCAGTAGAAACTGTGTGAGTTGACACCGAAGAGCTTCTGCGCCGCCTCATTGAGGACGCAATACGCGAACATGCTGCCGTTCAACCCCGGATACTCGTTGCCTTGATCAATGATCGCTTTGGAGACAACAGAGCGGAGGTCCAGCTCATTCACGAACCTCTCACCCTGCTTGTTGAGCAGGATACCACCTGAGCCACGCAGCGCCTCCGGACCGAGGTACTTTGTGGGGTTCCCCGGGTCCTTCGGGTCAACGAGGCCTGTCGGGTGCAGCTGCACCTTGTCCATATCCACAAGCTTAACGCCCAGCTCGCGGGCAAGCTTCACACCGTCACCAGTGGCCCACGAACCGTTGGTCGTGGGGAAG
This sequence comes from Trypanosoma grayi, assembly GCF_000691245.1. Classification (NCBI taxonomy): domain Eukaryota; phylum Euglenozoa; class Kinetoplastea; order Trypanosomatida; family Trypanosomatidae; genus Trypanosoma; species Trypanosoma grayi. The sequence goes on from NW_008826714.1 coordinate 2,274, forward strand.
CCAGAAAGCTGCGGCGCGTACTCGCGAAGAAGAGAATTGGCCGTCTTGTCGTTCGAGAAACCGCCAGTGGCAAGGATCACAGAATCAGCCAATATGTAGGTCTTCTCGCCTTCAGCCAATTGAATCTCCACACCAGTGACCTTCACCTGATGCACACCATCGGGGCGGTTCTTGGTGCGGTGCAGCAGCCTCGTGACAGAGGTTTTCTCCATGATCGTCACACGATCGCTGAGATGGGTGCGAATGTGCTGCTCGAGCGTGCGCATGATGGTGAAACCAATAGGCACTGGTGAGCCGTCCGCCTTATCCGGGGCGCGGTGGGTGCGCTTTTGGCTGTGGCCGCCAAGCTGCGACAGCACCGTCAGCGGCACACCAAGGGAGATGAGCCAGCGAATGGCATCACCACTTTTCACTGAGAGCGTGCGCACCAACCCATGGTCGCACGTGCCGCCCAGACCCGAAAGGTGAGTATCACGCTCAAACGTCTTGCAGTTGTCGTGGATGTCCCGCATGGCCTGGGCGCGTGTGCCCCAGCCATTGATGCCGGATGTGGCCTTGGCGCTGTTACCGCCAAGCTTTTCCGCCTTCTCCATGAGGATTACCTGCGCACCACAGCTCGCTGCTTCAATCGCCGCTGACTGACCGGCGAGACCGCCACCCACAACAATGACACGAGCAGGGAGGGAGCCAGCAATGCGCTCCCGCCGAAGCTCGGGACTCTCCTTGGCAATCTCGTACATGTGCGCGAGACGCTCTCCGCTACGGGTGTAGGCGGAGTAGTCCATCACGCGGTTCCGGGAGTAGCGCCAGCCGTCCAGCATATACCGCACCTTCACTGTGTCACGTTTCAGGAGACTTGCCGTCGCCAACGCATCGGCGTACATGGCACTGTAGCACTTTACTGACACTTGCGCAAGTTCATCATCACCTGGATCCAGCAGCCCTTTCTTCTTCCAGTCAAAGATGGTGCAGCAGACGCCGTGCTTGGGGTGATACATGACATTCTCATAGTCTCCACTCGTGCAGAGGGCCTCGTCGTCCAGGTGCACCACACGTAGGAGCGGTACGGAGTCCCTGGACTCATCGAAAGACTCCTCCACTGCTCCCCCCGCAGACATCCTCGCACGCCTTTCTACCTCTTCCACGGAGGGTGGGCGCGCAATGGCTACAGCCCAGAGCTGCCGCTGGTAATTCAAGCCCACCGCACGGCAGTCGCCACCCCACTCGAACATCAAATTCTCTATACCGGCTGCGACGAGCTTCTCCACCACGTAATCAACAGTGTAGCCTTTGTTAACGCCTCCCAGGTCAAGCTGGGCGTCGGCGTGGCACCGGGCGATTGTGGCCTCGGAGAGGTCGATATCAAAGCTGTGCGGCAGCGAGAAGCGCTCCATCTCCTCCTCAGTTATGCTCACAGGGTCGGTGTTCTCCTTGTCCTCCATCATCTGACGCAGCCGCTTCACCAGCGGCGATGTGGCGGGGTCAAAGCAGGTACCACTCGACTGGTACACACGCATACAGCACTCCATCACACGCAACATGTGCTCTGACATCTTGTGCTTCTCACCAACGGGCAGCCGGTTTACCTTCGACACCTCGCTGTTGGGGTTAAAGTGGTTGAGGTGCTGGTCGACCATCTCAAACGCGTCGCGCAGAATCGGGCCTGCCTTCGTTTCCGATTCCTTCGCCGCGTCAGTGCTCTCCACAACGATGCGGAGGGTGTACGGCACGGTGTGCTCGAGCCCCTTGAGCGTCACCACCGCTCGCTCCTCCAGGGATTGGTGTGGCACGTTGCTCGACAGCATCTCACGCGCCAGACGGTCACGCTCCTTCGCGGCAGACGCGGGGTCAACGACGACCTTTGATGCTGACGAGAGGCCATCGACGCCGCCGCCGCCAGAGGTGAAGCGCTGCTGGTTCACAAGCGGCAGCAGCGAGCTCGACATCGACGAGCCGCACCGCATCGCGATCTTGGTGGCACTGGCACCAGCCGCGACGGGGTTGCTGGTGCTGGCAGTGCGCAGCGCGGCGGTGGCCGTCATGGCAGCCACGCCACGCCGCACACCAGCGACCGCAGCGCTGTTATTAGATGAGGAGCACAGAATGCGCCTCGCCGAGATCATCCGCGCAGTGTACCAAAAATAAACACCGAGAAATCACTAATCCGAGATGAAAAGAGATGCCACTTCCTCCTTTCTTCAGTCCTTCGGCGTTGCTGTGTAAGTGTTGCTCTACCCTAGCCGCGGGCACAGTACGTGTTGCTGTCTGTTTGTATTTTCTTTGCCCCCCCCCTTTTTTTTT
>NW_008826714.1:4590-5279 GCF_000691245.1 Trypanosoma grayi
TATATATATATAGATAGATAGATAGATAGATATATGTTTGCTCGCGTGCCCGTCGAAAACAAAGCCCAGGCTGTCTTCCGGCACGGCGCACCCCAAAAGCACGCAATAGCGGGGGTCAAAGCGAGAGGAGAGAGAAAGAGAGAGAAGACAAAGAAAAGCATTTAAAAAAAATGGGTTATCGCTTCTTTGGCCGCGTCATCGATTGCGACACGCGCAGAGCACAGCAGCAGCGGGGGATACAAGAGACCAGGCCGAATCTATTAACGTTCGTGTGGCGAAGCGGCAACGAGACAAACAAACAAACAAAAACAAAAGAGCGACAACAGCAACACAAGCAGCCTCAGTTGGCACACACCACCCCCCAAGCTTTCTATTCCAGCTCGCCGCCCTCACTCCCCCGTCCCCTCTCCCGTTTGTTGTCTCTTGTTGCCGCCTCCCGTGAGGGGTGTGTATGTGGGGTGGTGGCAGAGCCACGACACGAATTCTGCGGCCGCCCAGCTCCCCCCTCCGTAGAGCCCCCACTCACTCACTCACCACACACACACACCCACCCACACCACACGCGGGACGGAAGGGACTGTGCCCCCTCTCTTCCTCCCGACCGCTTGCAGCGCTCGCTTACACACACACAGACTCCCCCTCCCCACCCGGCTCCTCTTTAATGTTACCATTTCATTAATTCTTTTTTT
>NW_008826715.1:0-5263 GCF_000691245.1 Trypanosoma grayi
CCCGATTTTGGCCAAAATAATGTACGGGGATCCTGTATGAATTTCCGGCCATAAAGTTGAACGCCCCTCCCGAAAACCCACATTTTGGCATTTTAACCCCTGACGATCTCCAGGATAATCCACAATTTAAATAACAATATATAATAAACATTTCTAATAAACTATAATCAAAATCTTTAACATCATTTTCGGATCCATAAACCGTTAACTTTAGATTATATAAAATAACAATTTAAATTAAAATCATTAACCAAAGAATTATTTATTATATTACACCAACCCCAATCGAAACCCCTCTCCCTGAATTATAGCCATTTTAGGCCAAATGATGTACGGGGATCCTGTATGAATTTCCGGCCATAAAGTTGAACGCCCCTCCCGAAAACCCACATTTTGGGATTTTAAGAACCTTCCTGGCCCACATTTTAATAACAAACAAATAATCCAAGATACATTTAACTATAACATTAATATATTAACTATTCTATTTAACCGATTCTATGCGTTTATCATTTATATAAGATAATCTTTATAATACCATTAAAATATAATTAAACTTATAAATTATTATTGTACCACAAACAATACCACACCACACATATACACCCCACCACGAATTATAACCCACAATAAATACCACTCATATCTAACTACCACACTACCCGAACACCAAAACACAAAATAGAGTAAGATAATATTCCATTCTAACTCAACCCTAACCATGCCCTAACACATTACACCCTACCACAGTTTATCCTAACCTAACTAACCCCTATACTAAACACGTTCATCGTAATTATACTATATTACACCAACCCCAATCGAAACCCCTCTCCCTGAATTATAGCCATTTTNGGCCAAATGATGTACGGGGAACATGCATGAATTCTGCCCTATAAAGTTGAACGCCCCTCCCGAAAACCCACATTTTGGGATTTTAAGATAGTCCCATAATCCACATCCCTAAAATAATCCTATAAATTAAATACGAATTAAACTTTAAATTTTATAATAATCATCTATTTACTTTAACTGTCTATTCAATCTTTTGTGTATGGATATATAATATAAAAACTTTAAATAAGATTACATTAATCAAAGAATTATTTACTATATTACACCAACCCCAATCGAAACCCCTCTCCCTGAATTATAGCCATTTTAGGCCAAATGATGTACGGGGAACATGCATGANTTCTGCCCTATAAAGTTGAACGCCCCTCCCGAAAACCCACATTTTGGGATTTTCAAGTATTCATTTTATAAACTTTAACAAAATATATGCCCTACCCCATACTAACACACAACACCCTACACCCCACACTCAACCTCCAACACCCTGCACCCACTCTCAACCTTCAACATCTTACACCCACCATAAACACAGTATTTTATACCTACCACCATACACCGCAACACCAACATCCAACACTCAACCCTACAACTCCACCCACCAAGCCCACATAGATATACTACACCTTAAATAAATAAATTTAAGAATAAATATTAATCTAAATAATTTTATAGTATAACTTTTCACTATCATTAATATCATCGTGTCCGTTTGTTATGAATTATATAAAGATATAACTTTAATTTAAAAATAAAAACTATATTAATTTACAAATTTAATAAACCCACGGAATTAATACTATATTACACCAACCCCAATCGAAGTCCCTAATCCCGTAAAAACCCGATTTTGGCCAAAATAATGTACGGGGATCCTGTATGAATTTCCGGCCATAAAGTTGAACGCCCCTCCCAAAAACCCACATTTTTGAGATTTTGGATCACAAATCCATCAAAAACCCACAACATAACCATCAGCATAACCCCTACCAAAACCCCTACCAAAACCCCTACTATAACCCCTACTATAACCCCTACTATAACCCCTACTATAACCCCACCATAACCCAACCCCAACTCAACCCTAACCCATACCAACCAAAATATAAAACACCTACACAATACACCCACACCAATCTACTACCCCACCCCACCCAATAGATATAAATATAAATATAATATACTTAATCTTTTATCACAAATTATTTACATCTTATCATCTATCTTTATGTCGATGTAGTTTTATTTATTATAATTGATCGTAGTTTAAAATATAAATCTATAATAATTCTTATAATTAATTTAAAACACCAACCCTAATGCTATATTACACCAACCCCAATCGAAACCCCTCCCCCTGGATTATAGCCATTTTAGGCCAAATGATGTACGGGGAACATGCATGAATTCCGGCCTATAAAGTTGAACGCCCCTCCCGAAAACACACATTTTGGGAATTTTAAGATCAACAAACACGTATCCCAATCATCAAATGAAAATAATATTTAATTTTAAAAATCAATAATTCATAACTATATCTAATCTTATCTATTACGATCTATTTATTTTAATGTTTTGTGTATATCATATAAACTATAACTCTAAAATATATACCAATTAAATTTTAAATAACAACTAGGGTAACAACCTATCACCAACACATGGAACACTCAAAGAGCCAATATCATCACCTGAACACCGCAACATTATGATAATAAATAAATACAGAATATACAAATCTTAATTAAACTTTATATACATTAAACATTCGTATTAAATGAAACTTTGATGATCACCGTTTTATATAAATCTATAATATTAAATACATAAAATATAATCAACTTATAAATTTATTACAACAACACGAATTAAATACTATATTACACCAACCCCAATCGAAACCCCTCTCCCTGAAAATAGGCTATTTTTGGCCAAATGATGTACGGGGAACATGCATGAATTCTGGCCTATAAAGTTGAACGCCCCTCCCGAAAACCCACATTTTGGGATTTTAAGATAATAATTTGTTAAATTTTATTAACAACATTTTACCCCACACCCACCATAACAATACCACAACCCAACCCGGTCACAACCCTCTCAATCCCAACCCACTACCATAATCAAGTAACGTACACCATGCTTTACCAATCCCACCCCAACACCACCATAACCCACCCCAAGGAGTACCGTAACTGCATATCTAAATTTTAATATTAATACACTTTAAATCTTTATTAAATTTATATATCATTTTATTATTTCTTTTACTATCATTTGTACATCTTTTTTGTTTTTATATCATCAAAGTATATAGTTAAAATATAATCAAAATATAAATATTTAATATACTACATCCCACCCCAGCACCATAAATTCTCTAGAATAAAAGAATTAATTATTATATTACACCAACCCCAATCGAAACCCCTCTCCCTGAAAATAGGTGATTTTTGGCCAAATGATGTACGGGGATCCTGTATGAATTTCCGGCCATAAAGTTGAACGCCCCTCCCGAAAAGCACGTTTTTGAGATTTTAAGGACAAATTCTACCAAACCAAAACTAAAACCGGTTACAACCTTATACACCACCAGCCAAACCCAACCCCAAGATAGAATAAAGGGGATGCACTAGTCTACACCCCAACCCACCCCACCCGACATACATCTTTAAGAATAAATAAATTCAATACCATACCAATTTTATATTAATCATCATTGTACTTTTATATCGATCTATATTCTCGTTAACGTTTGCATTATAAAGATTAAACTAAAATATAATTAAAATATAACTCATCTCAAATTATCCACCAAAAAACAAAAACAATTAAACTTCAATGACCATGATACTATATTACACCAACCCCAATCGAAACCCCTCTCCCTGAAAATAGGCTATTTTTGGCCAAATGATGTACGGGGAACATGCATGAATTTACGGCCATAAAGTTGAACGCCCCTCCCAAAAAGCGTGTTTTTGAGATTTTGATGACCTTAATATTCTAAATTTAATAATTAATTATCTATTATATTTTATTTAAGTTAACTTTTATCATTCATTTATATAGATACGTTCTATTCATTTTGTTATAGTTATATTATAGATTCATAATTAAAGATTTATTAAACTGAAATTAATTTATATTATATTACACCAACCCCAATCGAAACCCCTCTCCCTGAAAATAGGCTATTTTTGGCCAAATGATGTACGGGGATCCTGTATGAATTTCCGGCCATAAAGTTGAACGCCCCTCCCGAAAAGCACGTTTTTGGGATTTTGATGACGATATTTTACCAAATTTCGTAACAATAAATTATAGAACACCTATCCACCACAACACCCACTACCTGTTAAACCTTAAACACCCTCAACCATCAATTAACACCAACCCCCACCCAACACTGTAAACCAACCCCCACCTAAGCATGCGCATATAATCCACGTACCAAGCACGTAATCCCACCCAAACAAATCTGCTCCTATGTCACAATAACGCAAACCACACTCTTACATCAAAACCACCAACCATAAATTATATCCTAATATATTTCTAAATTAATTAAGATTATAGTATCAAAATATTAACCATTATTTGAATCATTTGTATCGTTGTTTTGTATATCATAAAGTTTAAGATTAAATAGATTATATAAATCAAAGTATAATTTTAAATAAACAACCACCTTGATACTATATTACACCAACCCCAATCGAAACCCCTCTCCCNGAAATATAGCCATTTTTGGCCAAATGATGTACGGGGAACATGCATGAATTCCGGCCTATAAAGTTGAACGCCCCTCCCGAAAACACACATTTTGGGATTTTAGGGCAACAATTTTTATAATTTTATTAACACAAACCTATGCCACCTCCAAACTATTGCAGTAACCCCCTACCCATAAACCACCGTAACAACACAACCCATAAAGATATCGTAATCATGTAACCCCAAAGTACTATAATCCATAATTAAACAATTAAATACTATATTACACCAACCCCAATCGAAACCCCTCTCCCCGAAATATAGCCATTTTAGGCCAAATGATGTACGGGGAACATGCATGAATTCCGGCCTATAAAGTTGAACGCCCCTCCCGAAAACACACATTTTGAATTTAGGGAACACAAATTTACAAGAAATAAAATAATAAACAACAACACCCAACCCCACCCCACCCCAAAGTAATAAAGTAATATTCAAAGAAACACTTACCACATCCCCACCCCACCCCACCCCCATGAATGAAGAGCACACCCACGGCAAAGAACAAATAAAATAACAAAACAAACAAAAAGAAACACATCGATATTATATTACACCAACCCCAATCGAAACCCCTCTCCCTAAAAATAGGCTATTTTTGGCCAAATGATGTACGGGGAACATGCATGAATTC
>NW_008826716.1:0-5262 GCF_000691245.1 Trypanosoma grayi
CGCCGTCGCCTGAGCGGGGGGCGGCGGGACTCTCTCGCTAACGGCGCTGGACTGCATGCCCGAGCCCAACCGGCAGAGCACTTGTGATAGCAGCAGTAAGGTGAAGCAAGGCAAACAGAAGAGGAAGGAAAATGCAAGCATAGAGACTCAAAGAAAGAAGGAGGGAATCGTTGACTCGCACATGCGGGAGTCATGTGGCCACTGACAAAAAGAAAAAAGAAAAACGAGCACAGGCATAGATCCCCAATGAAAGGATATTCGGCACACACACGCACAGTCACATGCGCATGCCAAATCACAGGAATTAAAGCTGTGGCCTACCTCTTTGTCTTCTTTTCCTCGTCCTCTACGAATTGCTGCTCCCGTTCTAGCAGCAGTTTGATGTCCCGCACCTTGTCGCGAATGTCCCGCCAAGAGTCACACCTTGCCTTCTCATCCGCCCACGCCTGAAGCTCCTCCACGCAGCCCTCATACTCCTCTTTGCGTCGCATCGCCTCAGCGAGGACGTCGGAGGAGGAGGATAAGTACGTAAGGTGGGAAAGTGCCGCTGCCCGGTAGCAGTTGTACGCCTCCCGCATCACTCGCATGCGATCGGCGAAACTAAGCAGACGCCTACAGAGTTCTTCATGTTCTGGTAGCATTTTTTGAAGATCCTCACATTCGTTTGTCAAATCTAGGCAGCGACGATACAGCGGAGAGGCGGTGTCGCGCGTTGCCGCCAGTGTGTTCAGCAGTTCATCAAGGAACGGGCCCACCTGCAGACAGACGCTGCTATTCTCTTCCACATGTTCCTCCAGCAAGGTCTGCGCGTGGACCTCGAAGAGTGTGCTACGTATGCGCTCGAGGACCTTTACCTGCAAGTGCACCCACGCCTCATTCGCCTCGAGCAGAGCCTCCTGCACATGGTCGTGGTCAAGGAACGGCTCTGCAGTGTCGAGCAGGACTCCGTAGTTCCTCGCCATCACCTTGTAGTGCTCTAACAGCGATGCACAGAACTCCTGCACGTGGTCGGGATCACTCAGAGCGTCGAGGTTCGCCTGCTGTTGGCGGCACCACATCACCAGGCGCTGCTGCTGTGTCTCCACCTGTTTCACGCCCCTCTCGCGCTCCTCCTCCGCCCGGCGCCCTTCGGCAATGTTGCTTACTGCTCGCTTCGCCAGTGGTACTACCTCTTTAAGGAGATCGTGTGCGGCAATCATTGAGGCCTCGCTCGCCGACACACCCATGAGCTCCGCGCTGCTGCTCAGCACCTTCCACGCCGCCTGCAGCTGCTTCTCACGCGCGACCCACGCCTCCCGGTTCGTGACACCGCACCATGAAGCGAGCGACGTTGCCGCCACCGCCTGCAGCGTGGATTGCGCCAGCAAACCCTGAAGGGCCTCGCGCATCACCGACAGCTGCGCTGTGAAGTCTGCCAGCTGCGTCGAAAATGTCTGATACGACTCCACCAAGTCGTCGTCGTGGAGTGCGGGCAGAGTGCGGTCTCCGGCGTCACGGCCTTCTGCAGCTCTCGTGAGCAGCAGCAACTCCGCCTCGAGCGCCGCAACCTCCTCCTCGAGGTCCTCCGCCTCGCGCTCTTCATCTGTCATGAAGAACTCCACCTCTCCCTTCGTTTTTTCGGTGTGCGATAGGAAGCAGTCGTGCAACGTGCGGAGGGCGTCAAGCTTCGCCTCATCACTCCCTGAATCACCGCCCATCTTCCGAACCCGCTCATACTGGGTGCGCAGCTGCGCGCTGGACTCTTCGAGCTTCTCAAGGAGGGACTCCATCCCGCCCCTCAGCACACACACACACACACACACACACTGATGCGCAGCCTTAAACCTTTAACAAACACAACAGAGACACAGTAGTCACCAAAGAAAGAAAGAAGCATAGAAGTGTTGTCCTATCTCTCAGCAGCGAATAAACAGACAGGGCACAGGCATGTACATGGATACACATGTACATGCCCCGCATCCCACTCAAGGTATTGCTTTAAAACTGAAGAAGGCAGACCCTCGACTGAAAGATCCACCCTCATAAAATAAAAAAAGAAACCACTACAAAATCACGCACTCGGTCAGGACTACGCAGAAGTAGAAAAAGGCGACACGTACTCTACTTCAGCTCGCGAAGGCGGCGGACGGTTGAGCGGACGGTGCTGTTGTTGGGTGTGCTCAGCGTGTATGCACCACCCGCCACCGTCTTACTGCAGCCGTCGCAGCGCCAGATGCCCACAGCCTTGCGGCGGAATGCGAACTTGCCGCAGAAGGAGCAGAAGTGCCTAGCGTGCTGCGAGACCTCGAGCTTCTTGGCGCGCTTGCGGGGGTTGGCACCATAGCGGGCACCGTAGCGCCCCATCACGCCCATCTTGACTGTGCGCTTGGCCATATTTGTAGACCCTCTGAGCCGGCTTCTGGAGTCAATAAGGAAAAGGCGGAAGAGAAGAGAGAAGAGATAATGTCGCCCCTGATTCCTTTTCTAGGGAGCAAGAGAAATGCAGCGTCAGTGCCGTACTCAGGAACCAGAGCGTGGAGGGCGCACAAAGCAGCCGCATGGCTGTGCACAGAATAGGTAACGCCAAGCACTCCCTTTTCTTTTCCTGCCCAGCGCAACAATCACCGGAACAACAACAACCACAACAATAACAACAACAACAATAACAATAACAATAACAGAGGCAGCAGCAGAAGCAGACACGCACGCAAAGAAAGAAGCTTGCAATTGTGTGGGTGTGTAGAAATGTGTGTCTTCACTTCTCTGTCTGTGCATGTGGAGAGGAGAGCGGGCCAGCACCAACATCGCACCCACTCACTGTGCAATAAAAGAAACAAATGTACAAGTAAGAAAAATCATGCTTTTTTTCTTGCTACCGAGAGAAGAACTTCAAAAAGAAAAAACGTCTGCAGAAACCGCCACGATGAAGAAGGGGGCGCCTCACAAGAAGGCTCCACTGTCGATTGTATCCCCTCGTGCTTCGTTCCTCTTTGGACTTCACTCGAAAAGCTTTGTGTTGAAATAGGCGACGTTTTTTTTTCCTTGTCTTCTTTTCAGTGTTACTCCGATTATTTTTTTGGTTTACTTCTGCGATCCTCTCGAGCCTACTTCGCCGAGAGAACGTAATAAAGAGCATACGCGATGACTACACATATGAGCACATTTCGCACCATTATCTGCGGCGAGGGGAGTTCCTGCTGCTGCTGCTGCTGCTGCTGGTGTTGGTGCTGCTCGGTGGCGGAGCGTCCGCCTTCCCGTTGTGGCTGCCCCGAGGTCATGCCCCACGGCGCCCGCGCTTGCGACAGCCACTCACGCCACGGAATGAAGTGATACGCCGCCCACAGCACAATCAGCAGAGCAGTCGTTGTCATGTCGCCACCGAAAAACATAAATGAGCCCCCGAGTCCCAGCGAAAACGGGTGGTTGGCGTAGCGCCCCATGCCGCGCCGCACCGGCGGAGCACGATCGGCAGCTGGTCGCGGGTGTTGCTGTTGCTGCTGTTGATGTCGCTCTTGCGCCGAGGTGCTGGTGGTGGACGAAGAGTTCGATGCGGCTGCATTTGCCGCGTGTGTGCGCGCGCCCTTGCCGTAGAGCGGGATGATGTCACCGCTGATACGCTCGTCGACGCGGCCGCGGCAGACCGGGCACTCCAACACCGCTTCGGGGCGCTCCAACCAACGCTTCAAGCATGCCCAGCAGAATAGATGGCCGCAGCGTGTCACGACAGGTTCACTTGCCATCTCGTAACAGATGGCACAGGAGAAGTCGGCCTGCGACATGGCGTGCCAAGGTTCACGATGACACGGTCTTTCTGCTACTTCCTAACAACCGGCAGTGACGATCTATCACAAAGAACCAACTTAAGAGTGGCAGACACAAGGAACCCTAAGAAAACATGCGAGATATAGCCACATTGTTGAACGAATTGTGTAGAAAACAAGTTTCTCTCCCGTACACGTGCATGCATATCTGCTTGGCACTCAAGATACCCACGTATCGCAAGCGTTACCACCACAATATTGGACGTATGATGTCGCCAGAGTTAGATGCCCATCAATCGTACAAACAAGTACACGCAGTCATTTCTTTTTCCTCTGTGTTGTCCTTCTGTTCACTTCTTGCTGCTGGTAAAAGGAGCGAATATGTGAATGTCATCATCATCATCATCTAGCCTCCCCCAAACATAATTAAAATCATCAAACGCAGTAGCAACGAACTTCAAAAGCTTGGGGCCGGGCGCCCAGTGGAATACGGCTCGGTATTCTCATGCGGACTCCCCATGCCTCTCAAAGCGTCGCCTAGAATCATAGATGGCACCCGCGACGGGCGGAACACAAACTCCCCGCTTCCGCTTACTGGCACTGAGGCATTGGTGTTGCTGAGGGGGGCGCTCCTCCCTTCATGCGCCTCCTCCGTGTTGTTGTTGCTATTGTCGTCTGTGATGCTGTTGTCGCGGATGACCATCTCTAGCTGCACACTTCGAGCGTGTGACTGTAGCACCATCTTTTGCCGTTCCCAGTCGTCGTTCACGAGATGGCGCTGCATCAGCCGCCCAATGTCGCGCCGCCCGATGTCGCGCTGCTTCACGGACTGGCGGAAGAGAACCGCCATCACAAAGCGGAACAGCGCAAGGAGGAAGGCGGCAATCAAGAAGGCCTCCGCTACAATCGCAACGTTTGCCAGGCGTCCCCGACTAAATGTCGTCTCCGCCCCGCCAAAGACGCTGTTGCTCGCAACGTCTCGCGCGTGGTACACACACGGGGAGAAAAACATGCCGATTGCAGCACTAAGCAGCATTGTTGGAATGAGAAGCTGTACCAGAATTGCCAAAATAAGAAGACTGGTCGTCTTACTCAGCGGTACTAGGCAGAATGCACTAAACAACAGCTCCATCAGGCTCACGATGAAGCTGCAGAGGAGCAGCCCCGAGACTGCGTGAAAATCCTCTACAAAGCGCGCACATGTCACGGTAATGAGATCCGCGTTCTCCCCGGCGACGCACACTTTCGTGCCATTCGCCGCGTATAACGTCGCGTGAGAGGAGACGTACACCACGCCTGCAACGCCAGCCGTCTGCTCTTGCGCGTGGACGCTGCCAGCACCGGTCTCGCTGCTGTGGTTTCCAACCACGACACCCTGAAGGACGCACGATACCAAAAGAAAGAGAAGGGCACCCTGCAGCACGATATCACGCGGAAGCACATGGCACAACGCTAGGCCCATCGTCTTGAACCGCCAGATTTAATACACAAACAGACACCTAACGATATATATATATATATA
>NW_008826717.1:0-5252 GCF_000691245.1 Trypanosoma grayi
GTCGGCGCTGTGAAGATCCCCTCTTTTCATGGTCTGCCGCGAAAGTCTTTCGACGGTATTACGCGCCATGAGCTGCAGCGCCGCGGTAACGAGAAAAAGCGGGGCGCGATACTGCCATCGTGGACGGTCGCTGCTGCCGTTCTTGCTGCGCCCCCCGCGCGAGTCGGGCGACTCGCTGCCGTAGCACGGCACGAACCACGCGTTGGCACGGCATCGGTTGAACACGATGCCGACGACGGGGATGCGCGCGATATTGCGGCAGCTCAGCCCGGCGGCCTCCCGCAGCGCCGCGCGCTTTCGTGGTGAGCGGGGCGCCTTCGCGTCATGGTTCCCACCGCTCCCACTCGACGTCTCCATTGTGGCGTTCATCTCACCGGCGTCATCGCACACCGCGTCACATGGCGAGGCAAACCCCGACGCCAACGGTGGTGGCGCTGGCGCCCACATGTCCCACAGAATCCCCTCGCGATCTCCGCGGAAGACGGGGCTCATCCAGTCACTGTTCATCATCGCAACGCCGCGTGATACGTGGTGCGGCGCAACATGGCGTGGCGGTCGCAGTGCGTAGTAGACAATGAAACTGCCACAGCTGTGTTTGGCAGTGTGGCTCTGATCGTACACTGGTTGCCAAAGAACAGCGAACCACGACTGGTGGTCCAGCTCTGTGGTAGCTGCGGTGAGAAGCGCCGAGTAGCGGGGGCTCGCAGCGGCAAGATCGTGTACCTGCTCCAGCAAGAGGCTGCGCTGGTCCGGCCTCTCCGTTGCGGCCCATGTGAGAAGCCCAATATCGGCATCCTGGGGCGCATCCCCGGCATTCTCCTGCGCTGTCGGCCGCGGCACCGATGCGCTTGGCGATGAGCAAGGCGATGACGGTACTTGCTCCCCCTCGTTTCCGCCTGTCACGGAGCTGCCAGGAGGCTGACTGGCATGCATGCATGATTGGGAGCCGTCACACCTCGTCGTGATCGTGGTGCGGTGTGAAGCAAGCGGCAGAGAGCCACCCACGCCTGAGTGCATGGCCTTAAGCCTCGCGTACGTGGGTGAAGTCTCGATAAATCGCAGACGGAATCCGCTAAGGAGTGGGGTGTACACGACCTGGTCTTGTGGGAATCGCATCGGCGCCAACACAACAGGCTTTGTGAGTGAAATCGTGCAGCCAAACGGGAAGTCGAGTGACTTCCACACCCTGTGCAACGCAATGGAGGGCTCCTTGCGCGACGGTGACGGCGGAACACCCCCAGAGCACTCCTCCGGTGCACTTGCTCCCGCAGCCACTTCACCTCCTACAGCGTCCACGGAGGGAAACTCTACCATCTGGTCCACGGGCACAACTGGGGCAACGGCGTCGACAAATGACGCAATGTTCCCATAAGAACCCGAGTCGAAGGGCAATTCCACGTCCCTTTCCTCAATTAAGTCGTCCTGTATCCCGTGGTGCTCGTACAACGTGGCAAAGCGAAATGATGCACGGCTGGTACCCAACTTTCGTCGTCCGCATTTGCTAGAGAAACCAGGCGTGGGCAATCCCTCGGCAAACGACTCACACGCAGAAGCTGGCGAGACGTCTGCAACTCTGTTTGGCACCAAGAAATGTGGTTGCGCGGAGCTAGGCTGGATCCACTGCTGGTTGCTGGCGGCGCCAGAGCAAGAGTCATTCGTACCTGATGTGCCCATCGTCGATGGACTAGCGCTTTGTTTGCCCCCCGGCGTCTTGGACGCAGACGAGGACTGCGGCGAGGCGCAAGTGGTCGTCATTAAACTGGAATGTTGCAATTGTTGTAGCGGCACGAGATCAGACGGCTTCGCGAGGGCTCCCATTGACAGCAAGCGCGGGAGTTGTTGTTGATGCTGGTGGAGGTGGTGGTGGTGGTGATGATGATAGTGATAGTGGTGGTGGTGGTGGTGGTGGTGGCTGTGCGGGTTGCTGGTTTCTGCGTCAGGTGTCCGCATTTCCTCCGCCACTTGAAACGACGGTGCACACCGACGCGGTTCAGATGTCTCCCCACGAAGTTGTCTTCCTATGTTACATGGCTTTTCTGTGTGTGTCATGTCACCCTCATCGTTCTGCGCAACCACAGGGATACCGCAGCCATTTGCAACAGGCACCGACAGGGGTCTTTGTTCCTCCACTGAAGAATAACGTGCGTTGACCATTGAGGCAGAAGCCCCCAGTTCCCGGTCACAAAATCCACGCGCTCCATCAGAGTCGTTTCGTAGATGACAATGTGTTTCCATGCCACTTTTTGTGTTCCCCGTGTTATTTCCCACCACCACGGTCTCCGCACTTGGCTCTTCCGGCGCATCAACGGACACCGGAATGGTGTAGTTTTTCCGGAGTGCACGCACACCCTGATTCATGGATCCTCCACGCGCCAGGATACTGTCCCGATATGGCGGTGGCTGCGCAGCCACAGTTGCATCCGCTAAGAAGCCTGTCGGTGTAACGGGAATGCGAACAAACGACGGGCTGAGGCACATACTATTTTCGGTCGCATTGTAGTTGAGTACCGCGCTGCCCCCAGGGCCGTGGCTCCAGCTACTCTTCACACTGCTACTACCAGTTTCACCCTTGCGCCGTGCATAGTTCGGAGGCGCATGCATCACAGCAAATTCGGTGCCACTTTTGTCACTGCACGTACTGGCGCACTCGGAAGGTGGTTGATGGGTGTCGTGCTCTAGGGTGTTCAGACCACGGCGCCCACTGTTGTTACTTGACGGTGTGTCCTCCACAGTCAAATCGTCGGGCACGCTGTCTTCTTCCTCTTCATGTAGTAGGACGGCCGCGGGACTTCCCTGTTTCGGCGGGCCCACAGCAATGCCTTCAGTTTCATCGGTACGTGGCATCGGTGCGCCGAATGGCACGCCTGCTGCTTGTACCGCAAGTGGCACAGGCACAGCAGCAGGCGACATGGCCGCATTGTGGTTGTAGCAGTTGATGCTTGGGAAGCAGCCGTCATGATGATGATGATGATGACGATGATGGTGATGATAATGAAAATGGTGAGGAAATTGGTATTGGCCTTGATGGAAATAATGATGATAATGGTGATAATGTTGTTGTTGTTGTCGTTGTCCGGCGGCGAGAGCAGCAGCAGCAGTAGCGGCGGCGGCGGCGGCGGCGGCGGCAGCAGCAGCAGCAGCGTATTGCGCAGGAGCATCATAATACGCCGGCCCTGGCTGCCACAACTGCGGCGACGGGTAGTTGGGAGCGCCTCGCATAGGAGAGGCATAGGGACTTAAAGCAAATGGATTGCAACCATACTGATATATACGTGTGCCTGCAGCAGCACTGTTATATGGAACTGGCGTTGGCTGTTGTGGGTTACTGTTTTTGGTTTCCATAGGTGTCATGCTCTGTGGCTGGTTGCCATTCAAGCCACTGCCTGCGGCCATAGCCCCACNATATGTCTGCATCATCGGAAACGGCACGCAGCACGTGATGTCGTTGAGGCTCGCTCGCTGTTCGCATTCTGCGCGGTAGGTCAAGGTCGACAGCACTGGTGACTGCGTCTGTGGCAGAGGAAACGCAGCACTCAACGCTTGTGTATTTACATGCTGTAGTTGTTTTTGCTGCTGTTTCGAGCTATACAGCGACTGTGAACCCTGAAGTGACGGGCCAGCGCGGTGTCCCTGCTGCTGCTGCTGCTTGCTGTGACGAAAGCTGTTCTCGCTGCTGCTGCTGCCGTGCCCCAGCACTGCCGCGTGGGCGTTGCCCCCAGCGCTCACGCAGATCGGCGAGTCACTTGCCGCGGGAGGGAAGGCCAAAGCCAACACTCCTTGTTCCCCTTCAACCATGCCGTTCCGCATATGGGCCTGTTAAACCCAAAGCAAAACCAAAAAAAAAAACGGGACACGAGGGCACAACAACAACAAAAGACTTATTTTCCTCGTCTTTGCTTGCCGTCAGATACCGTTTCACTTCTCCTCGCAAATGCACAAGTAAGTGTGTACACTACCTTCCCCACTTTAATGTATTCAGACCTCGAGCACCCACTGTCCGATTTTCAACTCTACTCTGTTTTTCTTTTTTTATTTCTTTTTATCTTCGTTCTGTATTTGTTTTTATTTTTGTTTTCTCCTTCGGTTCGTCCCCTTTCTTCGTTCTTGTTGTTGTTCTTGTCGTTTTCACCCCCCTTCTTTCCCTTGCGTATAGATAAAAGATATAAATATAAATATATCTTTTATTTATACACGTGTGTATGTATATATATGTATATATATATATATATGTGTGTGTGTGTGTGTATTTGTGACTTTGCGTGCTTGTGTGAGTGAGTGGGCGCCTGTCCCTTCAGAAAGAAAGCCCACTCGCCTCCACCACGCACTACTCTCCCACCCCCCACCCTTGACAACTAACCCGCGGCAGTTGTTTTCCGCTGTACTTCCTAGGTTGGTGTCGGTCCCGTTCCACATGGGGGGGCGGCGGGAACAGGCAATGATGAAAAAAAGAGAAAGGCAGACACAAGGAGAGGAAAAGGAGGCTGAAGCTTGGCTACTCACACACGCGTGCAATCCCACGTAGGGCGTATAAACATAAATGCAGCCACCCTCGCGTCAAGTATAGAGTCACATGCCCCCACCAACGGTCTTGCTGGGCGGTGGTCCAAGCGGATGACGCGCCGCAGCACCTGCACAGCGGGAAGTGCATCACATGTACACACACACACAGAGAAAGTAAGCACTTTGTAGTTGTGCGTCGGCGCACGCCTTGCTTTCGTTTTCTTTTTTTTTTGTTTCTTGTTTTCTTTTGCTTTGTTTCCGTTCCTTGTGCCTTCTGCATATTCGAGCGTGCGTGCGAGACCCCCACGTCGCACGAAGGGAGCGAGCGCACACAAAGAGGGACGAGCAGGCCCCCTCCTCTCTCTCGCCCAATCAACAAACACGCAGGCAGCTTTGGAATACGCCACGCCCCGTACAGAGCTAATCCGCTGCGTATAGTATCTCTAAAACCTTACACGCCAGGCTCTTCGCCTCACTGGTTGCGTTCGTGTTATCCGTGAGCGGCGCCACGAGTGTCTCGATGTGGCGCAGCTTGTCGTAGTAGAACTGTCGTTCGTTCCGAACCGCCGTGAGCGTCAGCAACGCCGCGGCATCCTCGCTGCCCCCGCCTTGGCTCATTGAGCGTGACCGGCGACTAGAGACGACGGGTGTTACTGCTGAAGCGGGTTGGAAGAGACGGGAGGGGCCGGAGGGGCCGGAGCGCCGCGGACCCGGCGACGCGCACCCGCCGTGTGTGGCGGCCAGCCGTCTTG
>NW_008826718.1:0-5247 GCF_000691245.1 Trypanosoma grayi
GTCACCTGCGCGCTTGACACCTGCAGCGAACCGCGGGGCGGTGCCGCGCGCACGACAGGGATGCTCGTGCTGAACGATGCTTCGAGGCGGCGGTCCGGCTCGCTGTCGAGGGCATCGCTCGCCGTCGAAAGGGCACGCACGATGAAGAACAACGACTCTAGGGCATCCTCATCACGCACCTCAAACGGCATCGGGGTGAGGGCTGCGGTGAGGGCCTCGCGCGTGAGAAGCCCCTTGCTGTCAGCTGCATCAACCAACGCCGCCTCGAGGAGGCGGAGGTTGACTGCAGGCGCACCCTCCACCGGTACAACACGCCGCTCCTTCTTGACTTTGCGTTTCTTGCTCTTTTTCTGTGGACTGAAACTGTGTGACCGCTGCGTCCCCTCCGAGCGGCTCATCCGTTCCGAGGCTACACGGGTCGAGCGGCGCCGCCGCTCTGCCGCTTCGTCTTCCTCCTTCCGCCGCTCCAGTGCCTCCGGGTTCATGCGGTAGTAGCAGGCGACAAAAGTACTCTCCAAGTCCTTCAGCAGCATGTCGCGTTGACGCAGCGGTGGCACCTGCAGCGGCAGAGCCGCTGTTGCCGCAGCAGCATTTCCCGGCGGAGACGGTCTGAAGAGTGTTGTGTAGTATTCGTCCATCGAAATATTCTCCGAGACGAGGGCGCGGCGCTGGCACAACTCCTTCGCACGCTTCACCTCCTGCTGCCGCTTCAGATAAAACTCCTCTCGGTCGTTCTTCGCCGTGGCACGCAGACGCTCAAACATCGGGCATGATGAGATACGCCCCGCATAACTGTCCCCCACCACGACCGCGTCAGTGATCACGACGGAGTTGCTCTGCAGCGGGGTAGTGACCACCGCTTCTGCGTCAGGTGTATTGATCAACACCGCACCGCTGATCCGACTCCGTCGGTTCCGAATGCTATCAAGCGCCTCCGCTGTTGCTACCGACGTCATGTACTCGGCAATGTCTCCACCTATGATATTGTGTAGCTCTCCTCCTTGTAACTTCTCACCCAATCCAAGTAAACAGAAAAAGTACAGGAGAGGAAGAGAGCCTCGATTGTGAAGGACTCTGTGTAGTTGTGGAGCGCACCGTTAGCGAAAGCGTCCTCTCTGAGGGGCCGCACCAGCTGCTCCGCAAGCAGAGAGGACGTCGTCAGAGGGAGAGAAGGGAACAAAAANCCGGTGCAAGAAGCGATTGCATGCCCGTGTAGTTGTGGAGCGCACCGTTAGCGAAAGCGTCCTCTCTGAGGGGCCGCACCAGCTGCTCCGCAAGCAGAGAGGACGTCGTCAGAGGGAGAGAAGGGAACAAAAACAAACGGGGCAGGGACGCCGATGATGTGAGCACGTGATGGGTGCGCAGTGACAAAATGTCTGCCCACCTCCCACCGCCCAGCAGAGAGGGAGTCAGGATAAAACAAAGCAAAAACCAGGAAACGACCAGCACCCCCGCACCCATCGCTTAAAGGCGCAGGCGGTCGCGGCCAGGTGCAGGACACAAGGACAGCTCACCGCCCGCACACCGCGCCCCCAGCCCCACTCGCACACACCGCGGCATCAGACACTTCCCTCAGTTCCTCTCGGACCACCTGTCCCGTGGGTGAGGCCGCCGCCGCCACCGCACAACATACGACACCATCATTCCGCACAATGCGGCAACCAAGAGCCCCAACAGGGCCCAAGCATTGAATGCGCTCTCGAGAAACCTGACGGCGCCGTCGCCGTCGTCGTCGTCATTGCCCCCGCCACCTGCATCGCAGCCTTCGGAGCGCAGACATGCCCGGAGGGACTTCATCCAACACCGCGCGAGCAGTTCCGACCCGTGGCGGTCCGGATGCGTTGAGTCCACAGTCAGACCCACGTGAAAGCCCTCAAACTCCACCAAACGCACAACAGCCTTCTTCTTCCTCCTCTCCCATTCCTGTGCTTCTGCTCGAATGTGCTGGTGGAGCAGCTTATCAGACAGACCGAAGTAGGTGGGGGGATTGAGGCCGAACAGCACCAACAAAGGAAGCTTCTGGCGTACGACGTACTCATCTTCCAGCAGCTGGAGAATATCGTCTATGTTTCGCCTATACACCTCCATTTGAGCCTCCACGCATTTCTGCTTCTCCTGGTGGACCGTGGGCTTGTGCCTCAGCAGGGCGCAGCGACCCGCGGAGTGGAACGCGTCATTGTGCCCAACGAGTAGCGTCACCACGACAAGCACGGGCGGTGCCGCCTCACGACTCTTCCCCCTCGCCGCCGCCTTTTCTAAACACGACCTAAAGGATGCTCGGTACCGTTCCTGTTTCGTGCCGTGCGACGAGCCCTTACCAGTGGAATTGAATATACTCGCAAGGCCTGCTGCCACGTGCCTGGCGGACCAACCGCAATGCCCCTGGTGAGGCATCGTGAACGTGGAGGGGCGGCCGCTGGCCGTCGGATCGCCCTCACGGCGCAGGTGCGCAGCAACACCGTTGCGCACCGTACGGTCCATCACGTAGCAGTGTTCGTCCTCGGAGCCGAAAAAGCCGTGACCCGCTATAAGAGCGTTGGCCTTGCCAGTTTCGGCAAGCAGGAGATCGTGCAGATAGCTGCGGTACGAGCCCAGCTGCCACAGCCCCTGCGTCAGCGAGTCCCCAAGCGGCAGGACGCACAGGTACGGCGCATGCACAGC
The DNA here is from genome assembly GCF_000691245.1 of Trypanosoma grayi. NCBI lineage: Eukaryota > Euglenozoa > Kinetoplastea > Trypanosomatida > Trypanosomatidae > Trypanosoma > Trypanosoma grayi. The sequence goes on from NW_008826718.1 coordinate 2,662, forward strand.
TGCGGCAGCGGCCACCTCCTCACACAGCGAAGAGAGGACTGGGAGGACCACGCACGCCGCAACTGCCAACCACCGCACAAGACAGGGCGCTGCTGCTGCTGTTTCTGCGCCTCGCATTTCTTGTCGGGCCTCCTATTCTATCAGGAAGAGAGCCAGGTGACACAAGAATGCACAGCACAAACTCACACCCACACACAGACACACACTAACAGGCAATCCATCTTTGCCGAGCAGAAGACGGGCTAGGCGAGCGAGGTGTAAAATGAGCAGCCAGGTCGCCACATCCACGCAACGATCAACTGCTGCAAGATGTGTTAGGCTGACGTGTCGTTATTAACCCTGGCCATCACACAGCGACCGCGCTACTTGACTACTGCGCTGTCGCTGTTGTTTCCGCCTCTTCCAGAGCGTGCGGGTCCCCCGAGAGTCCACAGTAGGGCCATTCCGCCATGTTGAGGCGACACCTGCCACACACCTGCCGCGAACCTCGCGGCTTCTTGTTCTCCTGCTTGCGCTGCGCAGCCTCCCGTTTCGGAGTGCGCCACGGTGGCGGGGCCTGCGGTTCAAGGTTGCGGCGGCGACGCAGTACCCGCACTGTTGCTGTTGCCGCTTCTGCTGCTGCAACAGAGCCGTCCACAGCCTGCAGGTGGCGGCGTAGCGCCAGGGAGACAGTGTCGATGCGAGGCGGCTCGGACCGCTGGTGCCGCCCGGCCACCATTATGCACAACTCTACAGATGTGAATTGTCACAGAGAGAGGAAGATGAACATGAGGGGGCGCACAACGCATATACAAAGCAGGAGAGGGAGGGGAAAAGAGCCTCTGCGTCACGGCGTTGGGGGGCATGCGAGTGAATATCTCTGACCGCTATCTGCCTTCACGCTGCCACCAGTAAATTCACGGCAGGCGAGACACGAAACGGTCATGAAGTGGTGGACGCAGAGGACAGCGTCCGAGGCTGCGAGAAGCAAAGCCCCGCAGAATTGGCGCCGGTGCAAGAAGCGATTGCATGCCCGTGTAGTTGTAGTGTGCTTGTCAAGAGTGGCGAGCCACCCGCCGTTGCTGCTACCACTAATAGGCATCTTCTTATATATGCTTGTATGGGGAGCAGAGGGTACACCATCGCGGCTTAGCGACGAACCGCACTTTAAAGACGACAGCGCCACTCAAAGAGGCAGTTCCATGCCCCCACAATGCAGCAGGGGAAAGTGGCGAGGCGCTCCTAGCACCTCTTGCCGTGGAGAGGGAGAGATAGCATGCGAGAGAGAGAAAGAGGAAAAGGAGAAAACAACAAGCAACAAGCAAACCAGCTGGGTTAACAGAAACCACCGTGTCTGGGTGCTGGTGTGCAGACACAGGCCCCCACCCCCCTTTAAAGAGAAAGGACGACATAGATGGGTAGAGAACCCAAAGCATATTCTCAGCAGCTACAGCGAAACAACAGACTCACATGGGTAACTCTCTTGCGCCGTGTCGTAGCCCAGCGCATTGAGCTCAATGCGCTCCAGCGTGACGGCGCCGTCGCCACACAGCGTCGCCTGCGCGAACTCCCGCAGAATTCGCGTCGCATCGAACGGCACACGCGGGGGCCACTTTGCCTGCGTGTCTTGACCGCCACTCACCGCCCCGTCGCGCCGCCACTTGGTGTTCATGAGCGTCATATGCAGCTGCCGGCTTTCCTCCACACGCGGGTCGCACGTCGTGAACTCCGCAAAGCAGTTGTGCACGAGCTGCTGCAGCGCCGCCACCCGTGCGTTCGATGCGGCGTCGGCGAGGCCCATGTACAACACGTCGGCCTTCTTTTCATGCTGCCCCCGCCCCGTCATCACGTGCAGGCCGCCGAGGCGGATCTGAAGCCCCGCGTCCTTGTCCGGGCGACTGTTGCTGCCACTGTTATTGTTGGTGTTATAATTTTCGGCCTGCCAGCGACGCACTTCCTCCTGCAGCACCCGCATGCACTCCACGGCCATCGCAAGGGCTTCGCGCGTGGGGAGCGACAGCATAAGCAGCGTGAGGTGCATGCGTGGCGCGGTGGTGAAGATGTCTTCCGTGACCATCGCACCCGGGTCCACACAGCGGCGCTTTATCGCCTGCAGCAGCGCCTCCGCACTGGCCTGCACGCCCGGCAGCTTTCCTATGGGGAGCGAGAGGAAGTGCGTGTACGGCTTCCGGTTCCGCGGACCACGGCCGCCACGCAGCAGTCCGTCCCTCCGCCCAGCTGCTGGCGCCGTACTCTGTTGCTGCTGCTGCTTCATTTCTGTCGTCACCCCGTTCTCTTCCTCCTCGTCCTCTTGTTCTTCGGCAGGAACACCTGCTCGCATCGTCGTCTTTACTTCAGCGAGGTGCTTCACTCTTTCTGCTGCTACTGGCGCTGGTGCGGCGATGCGGTAGCAGCGGCCGTGCGGGAGCGACAGAATGCGCACCGTCGGGTCTGCCGAGACCCCCGGCTCAATGCGTGTGTGCACAACCGCGACGTTTCGGCCGCTGCTGTGTGTGTCCGCCAGCACACCGGGCTCCGGTGCGAGGCAGCAGCCGCACACATGGCGGGCGTCTACGCTCATCTGCCGGCACGCGTCGCAGCGCCATC
>NW_008826719.1:0-5245 GCF_000691245.1 Trypanosoma grayi
ACAACAACAACTCCTCCGCCATGCAGCACTGCCGCAGCGCCACACACTAACTGACTGGCCACCCGCAGCGCCACGCACCGACTCACCGGAAACGCGCGCGGGAACACACAACAGGCAGGGGCGCGGGAACACGACGCCATCGGGGGCCCGGCTGACACTCTGCGGCATCAGCGACGCACCGCTCCACCAACTTGCCTGGCACTCTGCTCCTCTTCCTCTTCTTCCTCCTCCTCTTCTTCTTCCTCCTCTTCTTCTTCCTCCCCCTCCTCCTCTTCTTCCTCCTCTTCCTCTTCTTCTTCCTCCTCATCAGCCCCCTCCGTCTTCCTCGGCCCTGGAGGCTTCACCATCCGCCGTTCCGGTGGTACGGCTGCTGGCAAGCGCGGAACCCCAACAACATTCCTCGGGTCCACGTGGCGTGGTGTCTGCAGCGCCACCGGCTTCAGCACCATTTCATCAGCCACATCCTCTTCACCTTCATCTTCATCTGTCTCTTCACTCGGTTCCTCCTCGTCTTCCTCTTTCTGGGGTTGTTGTTGTTGTTGTTGCCGCCGCGGCTGAGGCTGTTGAGAGGTTGGATTTCCCTTTGGCGGGGATGCAGTGGGCTCGACGGCGGGTCTCTGCAGCTTGGCGTGCAGCAGGCGTATCTGCTGCGCCACAACGTCGTCACTCGCCTCCAAGCGGAACACGAGCCTCACCAGCTCCTCCATCTCGTGCATCGAGAAGTACCTGTAGTCACCGCTCGTCACGAGGTCGTTGGTAACGTCCTTGTTGGGTAGATACCGCAAGAACGTGGCGGGGCGGGCGAAGTAGTACTTCACCGCGTCACGCACGTCGTCGTCTGTGGGGAGGACCAGCTGAAGCGCCGTCTCCATCGAGAGGAGGTTCAGCTGCAGCCGCATCAATCCCGCAGGCGATATTGCCTTGTCGCGAAGGTGGGCAATCTCCACCATGATCAGGTCGCCCAGAGGCTTCGCCACCGTAATACCAACGTACTTCCTCTTCTTCTCGGAGAGGTGCAGCCTCAGCAGCGCAAAGAAATTTGTGATGCGGCGGTTGTATGCCTGTACAAATGTGTCGGGTGTATATGAGGTAGCCACAATATTGTATGACTCATCCCGCAGCTGCGGAATAAACTGAAAGGCGGCGAATCGAGCTTCAATTGACAAATAGAATAGGCATGACTGGGAAAGTGTGTACATTTGTCGGAGAATCAACCCAAGTCGGAGCCAACGTGAGATATCGCTTGCAGCAGTTGGCGCCAAAGGACCCGCCCACCGCTCATACTGCTGAACGAACGTAGCCCCCGGTACGAGACCCTCGGTGGTGTCTTTCAGCTGCCAACCCTCAGGTCCAACTGTCTGCAGTGCTATGTCGCACAACCACTCCGTCGAATGGCAAATCAATGCGAGCGCCACCGACATGCCGTCACCCCGAAGCGCGAGCTCCGCAGCAGGTGTGGCGCCGATGATAGGGTCGAGGTCACTACCATTGCTTTGGTGGTTATTGCTGCTGCTGCTGCTGCTGCTGCTGCTGTTCACCTCCCTAACGAGGTCACGACCCATTTCCCGGCTGGTTTGGTTGTACTGATGGCCGCTCGTGCGCTGCGCGTTATTGTACGCGTAGTAGCGGAAGAGGTCAGCGTCGATGGTGTTGTGGGCGTCCCACAGATGCGCACTGTCGCACAGAGCCAGCCAGCGAGGCGTGGGGCGGCCAGCGAATGCCTCCTCTAGGTCCGCACAGAGCAAGCGAAAGTGCAGCGAACCGAGCGTGATGAGCTGCTGCTTTTTCTTGAGAAATAGCGTGAGCTCCGTCAACAGCGTCTCCGCGATGTTTTGCTGCACGGCCTCCGCGAGGCTGTTGGGCAGCGTGCGGCGTAAATTCGACACCTTCTGCAGCACCTGACCAACGTAGTGCACGCACGCCAGAACGGGGTGGCCGCTTCCACTGCCTTGACGAAGCGTGACGGTTGGCCACTTGATGCCCTCCTGCCGTGCCTTGAGATGATGCACCAGCGGCTCCGCTGGCATCTGTGGCTGTGGCTTCTTCGCTTCAGCGTTGGTAGCGTTATCGTCGGCACCGAGTTCAGCCTCCGACACGTCGGCAAAGAGCCGCCTCAGCTGCTGCGCGTGGAAAATGTACAGAGTCGGCACATAAGTAGTCTGCAAAAAGCGGCGAAAGAATTCCCTCATCTCATCACGAGGCGCACTCGCAAAGCGTGGTGCACGCTCACGGCAGCGCAGATAAAAACGACGCGTGCACTCGAAGCACGTCAGCACATTCATTGGTGTCAGTACGAACCAGTTCTTGAGTGTCCCTGCTTGCTTCAGAACGAGAGGGCCGCCGCTTCCGCCGCTGGAGCTCATCGCTGTTGTTGCTGCCGCTGACACCACGTTGGACTGCCGCACTTGCCCCTCGTTGGCGCGCTTCAGGTCACGTTGCGCGCACTTTACGGCGACCACAAGGCTGAAGGACACACGCCCCGTCTGCTCCATCACCGCAAGGAGTCCTGTGGGGCTCTGCGTCGACACCATCTTCTCAAGGGAGGAGAACGTGTCGACAGCGCCACCGCTCATAATCTCCGCCGCCCGCTGCACGCGGCTGGTGAGATTGCGATGCCTGAGGAATGGCTTGAGGGCAATCTCGTCACCAAGGTCCTCCTCCACCTCCTTGGCGTCGCACAGCACGTGAAAGATGAGCTCGATGTAGTACCCGAGCTGCGATGAAAGTACCTGAAGGTCCCATTGTGCGTGCATCTCCTTCACATCTTGACGAAAGGCCTGCTGCACCATTGACGTGATGAGGCCGCCAAGCTCACGGCGGCACGCCATGACCAAATCCACATCGCCCTCTGGAAACTCCCTCACCACCGACTGCGCCGCCACATCAATTGCGTTCAGTACACCACTCAGGCACACACCACCACCACTGCCATCAACATCAACATCACCAGGAGTAGTTATGTTTTTGTTTTTAGAGTTGCTGTCAGCCGCCAATGCTGCAAGTGTTTGATCCACGTCGAGCTTCACTATGAGCCGCTTCAGCGCCACCATTGAAGCACTTTCGACACCGTCTTCCACCTGCCCAGCTCGCTGAGAGAGCGCTGTGGAGAAGGCGGATGCCACAATCTCCCGCATCTTCTCCACGTCTCGCAGCGGCGTCTGTGTAATGTCCCACTCACGGTAGGTACGGTCGGGATCGAAGGCATCAGGCTGCATCAGGCACGTGGAGAGAAACGGGAAGTATGCAATGAGAATGACCTTGATGAGAAAATCCGCGTTGCGCACAATCTTCTCCAGTTCCGCAAAAAGGGCATTCAGCATCGCCCGGAGCTCCTGCTGCTGAACAAGTGCCACAGCCTCGTCATACGACATGATGGGTGACGCAAGCTCCTTTCCCTGAAGCTTCGTTGCACGCACCGTGGCGGCGTCAGAGCTGCCGGCAACACTTGTCGAGCTGGCCGCGCGTTGTCGCCATACACCGTAAAGGCGGAGAAAGTGGGCAATGGACTGTTCAATGCTGCGCGTCGCCTTGGAAAAGAAGGCCTCGTAGCAGCGATCCAGTTTCCCTAGCTCCTGAAGCGTCCGGACGCAAAGCGGAATGAAGTGCAGATAGTTCCTCACCACGTTATCATTGTTCGGGTCATCGTAAACATTTTTAAGAACAGTTGCGAGTGTCACTTTGTCCCTGCCCATGCTGCCCCTGCACCGCTGTGTCTCTTCGCAAAGTGTAGCGAGAACATTCATAGTAGCAGGTGTCTTCTCGGAGGCACCGTCCTCCAGCATGCGACCCACCAGCTGTGCATCCGCCTCATTGAGCCGCTCCCGCCGAAACACGCAGCTCATCAGCTCGTCCAGCACCGTTGTGTGCATTGTTTCTAGCGTTCCGTTCACGTACTCCCGCAGCACCTGCGTCGCGCGTATCTCGGCAACCTCCGGTGTATTCAGCCGGGTCTTATGCTGCTGCAGCAAGCGCACTGCCGCGAGGTAGTGATGTGTAGCAATGAGCTGCTTCACCTCGGACTCACACGAAAGCGATGCCTCCAGCCCCTTCAGGGACTCCGCCATGAGAAGTGCCTTCGCCGCACGCATGCGCAGTACCTTCAGTTGCTCTGAACGGTTGTCAAGGGAGGTGGCTGCCGCAATCAGCTGCTGCTTCAACCGCCCCAACATCTCGTCACTGCCAGAGACAGCCAAAATCATATCTGAAAACCCTGCAATCGCCTCGTTGAACTCATCGTGGTGTGCCTCAATGTACCGACCAAGCATGGCGTCCAGTTCCTCCTGGAGCTCGCAGTAGGGTGCCAGCCGCTCGTCGATTTCGCCTGGGGTGGCCGTTGCACCATCTTCAGAGGCGATGATCTGCACAACGTGTTCGTACGGGACAAAATCATCGGCAAGAAGCTCTCTATCAACCTCAGCGAACAGTTCCTTGGCATTGCGCACAAATTCACGATCTACACTGCTAGTGACTCCTTCCTCTTCCTCATCGTAATAGTCGTCCTCATCATCCTCCGCAGCGTCACGATCAAACAGCTTTCGTGGAATGAAACCAGCTGGACCTCTTCCCCACACCGACTCCCCGCCCCCGCCAGGGGCACGACCAAAAGCAGCAGAAGACGATCCGTTTTTCTTGAGCACCACGTTTCGCAAAAAGGCGCCCCCCAGTGATTTTGTGGGAGCTTGACTGCGGCCAAAAATGGGCGGTGGTTCAGTGGTGACGGTGGGACCAGCAGCAGCCCTGCTGCTCGCTGCTCCTTGTAGTCCCATGACGCCATCATTCACACTGGGGTGCTCATCGTGGGCCAGTTGCTCCTCATCCTCTTCACTAGTGTCATGCTCTTCAGGCTCCAATGTGGGGGAAGCGTTGTTGCGCAAAAAAGCGCCCGCACCGGAGACGACATTAGGGGACTTTCCAAACATGCCGCCACCCACACCAGTCAGTGCCCCATTGCCGTTGTTGTTAGCGGCAGCAAAGAAGCCACCGCGAGAAGAGCCGGGGGCACCGTTGGCGGTGGTCGCGTTGTATCGCCACGCCATTCCTTTTGATGAGCACTTCTATTCTACCAGCCAGTGCTCCGCGCCTGCGTTTCTTTCGAATCGGGAAAGCACGGTGAAGAGAGCACGACAAGAGCAAAAAGGAAAAAAGGAAACAAAGACACAGGCACCGGGTTACTGTGGAGCAGATTCACAGCGGACAGTCGCATACGCCAGGCCCCACCCCCACCCCAACACAAAAGGGGGGGGGG
>NW_008826720.1:0-5221 GCF_000691245.1 Trypanosoma grayi
GACGAGGACCTCCAATTCTGCTACGACGTCCTTCAGTCCGTGTCGCGCTCCTTCGCGCTTGTGATCATGCAGCTGCGCGAGGAGCTCCGCGACGCGGTGTGCGTCTTCTACCTCGTGCTGCGCGCCCTCGACACGGTGGAGGACGACATGAGCCTCGCGGTCGACTTGAAGCTGCGCGAGCTGCCGGTCTTCCACGAGCACCTGCGCGACCCCTCGTGGCGCATGTGCGGCGTCGGCGCCGGCCGCGAGCGCGAGCTGCTGGAGCGCTTTCCGCACGTCACGCGCGTCTACGCCCGGCTCGGCAAGGCGTACCAGGACGTCATCACCGACATCTGCGCGCGTATGGCCTCCGGCATGTGTGAGTTCCTGACGCGCCGCGTCGAGTCGCGTGCGGACTACGACTTGTACTGCCACTACGTCGCCGGCCTCGTCGGCCACGGCCTCACGCGCCTGTACGTGTCGGGCGGCTTCGAGGACCCGAACCTCGCCGACGACCTGACGAACGCCAACCACATGGGGCTGTTCCTGCAGAAGACGAACATCATCCGCGACTTCTACGAGGACATATGCGAGAGCCCGCCACGCATCTTCTGGCCGCGCGAGATATGGGCGCAGTACACGGACGACCTGCACGCCTTCAAGGAGGAGGCGCACGAGGCGAAGGCGCTCGAGTGCCTTAACGCGATGGTGGCCGACGCGCTGGTGCACGTGCCGCACGTCATCGAGTACATGGCCGCGCTGCGCGACCCGTCGGTGTTTGCCTTCTGCGCCATCCCGCAGCTCATGGCGATGGCGACGCTTGCGCTGGTGTTCAACAACCGTAATGTCTTCCACAGCAAGGTTAAGCTTACGAGGGGGTCCACGTGCAGCATCATTCTGTACTCGACGCAGCTGCAGTCGGCGATGCAGACGATGCGGACACAAGCGCAGAACCTTCTCGCGCGCACCGGCCCCGACGATGTGTGCTACGACAAAATCGCGGAACTCGTGGGCGAGGCGGTGCGGGCCGTCGATGCGCACCTGCAGCCAGAGACCGACGGCGTGGCGCGCTCGATGCTGACGCGGTACCCCGCGCTGGGCGGCCGCCTGCTGTACACGCTCATTGACAACGTCGTTGGCTACCTTGGGAAGTAGATCTGGGGGCATACCGGGGCTCTCTCTCTCTGCGTTAAGTATATCTCTAAAAGCAAAGCAAATATATTTATATATTTATATATATATGTTCCAAGTACGAAAGTGGGTATATATTTCTAGAAAGATAAGTGGCTTGTGTCGCATGATTTTGAAGAGAGCCCTTATCACGCAACAAAGCGAAGGGAACTCAAAGAGAAGATGAGAGGAGGCAACAATCAAAAGGACCAAAACCCGTCTCTCTTTCCTTGGCGTCTGCACGTTAGGAACGACCAGGGACGAGGCACCCACGCACTCTTTTGCTTTCCTTGTTTTCATCCTTTGCTTTTTTTTTTCTTTATCATTATCATTATTATAACGATAGTGGGAGTTGTTATGTGTTGAATAAGTTGCCGTACTGAGCGGCGCATGTTTGCTACGTTCCCGTCAGCCCTTCCGTGCAGCATTTATCTATTGGGGGCTCATCCTAATACACAAACAGACACACACACACGTATATATGTGCTGGGTCTATGTAGTGGAAGCACACGGTCTCCTGCGCCATGCATTCTTTTTTTCCCTCGTGTCTTGTTTTTGTTTTTGTCCTTTTGCTCCTTCTGCTCTGCCCGTGGCCCTGCTGTTGCTGGTCGTTCCGCTGCCAGTGCTGCAGAACCGCTAGGATGAACTCCCTGGGTGAACAATTTCAGTGCGTCGTCCTCCTCGCTAGCGGCCCCGCAGATGAGGCAGACGTGGCAACGGCGTACTGCGTCGCAGCCGTCATGCCAACAACGGGAGCGGTGCCGCTGGCAGACGAGGTTGCAGGGCGTATCGACGGCTTCTGCGCGGTGCACAGTGTTCCATCCGCCGATTGGGGGCACCACACGGCGGAACTCGTCGCGGCCGCCAAGGGCAAGGCACTGAAGCATGTTAACGTGCTGCGTTGCGAGTCGAGCGAACTCGCCGCCACGAGAAAACTACTGCTGGCGCAACGGAACCCTACGCTTCTGCTGCTGGACATCACCTGCGACAAGGCAGTGCCGTGCAACGGCGGTAACGACGATGACGACGGCGGTAGGACGCATGAAAGGTGGCGCTGGCTGCGGCCCACGCCGAGTTGTCACGCCGAGCTCTCCAACGGTGTGCGTGGCGCACATGTGTACTTCCCGGTGGCGATGCGTTGTTCGTATCCTCTCTTTCGTGTGGGGGCGCCGCCGCCACTACCGCCGTGGACTGCGGTGGCTGTGACGCTCGAAGGACTGCTGCGCGAGGTAGGCTACAAAGTGGGTCGTTTACCTAAGTACGGATCTTGACGGGGCCACAGGGATGCGTTGGGGCAGGTGCCGGCAGGATGCCTTGTGCGCGTGCAAGCCTCTCTGTGTAATGTGTGTGGTTGGCGCCGCTGCAGCAGTCTGAAGCATACATATGTGTGCATATACATATAGACATATGCATTCAGATACAAGAGGGACTGGCATGCACTGCACAGGTTGCGTAAAAGAGTAAAATTCGTAGAGAGGGCACTCATTGCGCGGTACTAAAGACCCCCCGAATCGGTGCCTCTTCCCCCGTGGCGGAAGTGATGGGCAGGCGGACACGGGGACCATGTTCTTGCCTCTTCATAGCCCCTCGCTGTCAAAGCTAAGTTCATGCATGCCGTATGAAGTGCGGAAGGAGCTATGCACTTTGCATGAAGCCTTTGTAAACGATGATGATGCTGCAAGTACGCGGCAGCAGATCTCAATGCGACGACGCCGTTCCGCAAGGGAATTGATGCCTTCCCACGCGCAGGCGTCACCGTTCCCATCCCCCGCGTTACACGCCGGCCGTCTGCTGAAGCCGAGCGCGCTGATGCTCCCACTACGTTACACACACCGTGGGTTTGTCGTTACCCTCGAGGAAACGCTTTTCTCACCTCTTGCCAGACGGAGCACCGAGTCAGTGTTGCGCGACGCAGCTGCGTGCCTGCTTGGAAACCCTTTCGCTGGCCGCTTCTTCCGAGACACCCCCCCGCGAGGCTCTCCTCGACGTCTTTGCGCACAGCGGGATATGTTTCCCTGCTGCTGGAGCAGGGCTCGGTGGCGCTGTCGCTGCGACCAGCTCGCCGGCTGCTCGGTGACATGCGACGGTGTGGGTGCAGTCGCGGCCGCGGCGTTGACGGTCTCGCTGCTCTCAGCACGGCACCAGGCGGGCGCCACGGCTATAGCGAAGCCGCGGCTAAATGCAACAACGGCGACGGTGGCGAATGCGAAATCTCCCTGCATTGGCAACTCAGCCACAACGCGCACGTCGTCGACGTGCTTCTTCCCACCGCGATCTGCTGCACATCGTCAGCGCCCGGTGCGGAGGCGTGCGACGGCTCGCAGAGCCAAGCGCTGCACTCGAGTCTGTCGGACAGCCGCAGGGACGAGGTTCGGCGGCGAAAGTTGTACACCAGCAGGCTGGATTCCCGCACAACGGGGCGTCAATTGCACTTTTTTTTTGGATGCGTCAGGGCATGTTTTACGCCTCCGACTCTGCGCCCCGTGTCGTGGTCACACTACGCACGGCCTTGTCGACTACGCCACTGCCGCGGGGGCGGAGCGGCTACCTTTGCGCGGTGGGGAGCAACTGGGCTCCTCATCGCTGCGCATCGGCAGGGCGGAGCAGCCGACGCAGCAAAATAACCAGCAGCAGGTCATCTCCAGCTGCCGCTGAGCGTGCAGGCGTGCCGACCCCCTCCTCGACATGAAGCATCGCCAGCCAGTAGGTCGCAAGAAAACTTGAAGTGGGCGGCCGGATGGAAATCAACACACGAGTTAGTGCTGATGTTGGGGCGCATGCTGCCGTCAGTATGCCCTGCATAAGGAAAAAGAAAGGGACAGTCCTTATCCACCACCCATCGCATAGCACACTTCATAAATCAATGCACCGCATGCCACTATCCTCATTTTTCTCTAGCTATGACTTTTGTTCTTTCCGTATGGCATTGCGAATCTATAAAGCTCCACTCAGGCAGCCCCACCCTCACAACAGCGGCAACGGTAAGGCAAACGAAGGGAAAGGGGAAAATATTGGCAATTGCGTTGGGGAATTAGCCCATCCTCTCGGTTTAAATTCGTGGTCCAAAAGGGGAGTAATAAGTGAGACCGACAACGTACGCCGGAGGTTACGCCAGGCAAGTGTCGCAACGATCTGTGCACCTGTCACATACAAAGATAAAAAGGAAATAGCGTGCCGTATCTTTTAATTTGGCATGGGTTGGTAAAGCCGTGCTTGTGGGAAACGCACTCCGTGTGGAGATAGAGGGCCCAATCTTGTTCACTGAGGATGATATGCCATGCCCCTTACACCACACCCGTACCGACAGTGTGCACGTGTTGCTGACGTCAGCACCGACTTTACTTCATTCGCCCCACGCATACGTCAGAGGGACGCCAGTGTGGGGCCCTGCTGGTGGCGATCTTGGAAGATTTATGACAGAAATGTGAAACATAACTGCAATTACAACCGTGGCATGCCCGATGGGTGAGTGGAAAGGCATCAGACCGTTTATCAAGTTCCTTTTCACCTTTACAGATTGGTCGCTTGTCTTGTTGGTTGATCGGTCTGTTTCGCTTATACAATGCTCCGCAATCCTTTCCTCAGCACGCCCGCGTGCTCTATGTCGTCCATATTCCCATCCCATCACCATTCTCCGCTGACTGCGGTGCCTGCAACCCCACAGGATGGCTGTGGTTGGTGTGTGTTCTGCGTGACGCGCTGCTGCTACTGGTGGCACTCACCCGCCCACCCCCACTGCTGCAGCTGCCTGGTGCATTCTCTCCTCTCACTCTCTTTCCGCCACAGTAGCGCATCGGCCATGGCACACCGCCGCCTACGGGGCACAGCTCGTGCTTGTGCCTGCTGTCTCTTTCTCCTAGCGATTATGATTGGCTTCCAACAAATGAATGCCAGATATTCGTTTCTGGTCGGTGAGTGCCCATTTGACGAAGCACCACAAGATCCTGTCGCCGAGCCACGGACCTACCCTACAGCATTTGACAACCATTCTCTGCAGTACGTCCCACGCAGTGTTGTGCGCACGTGGGGGGAGCGTGATTTCCTCGTTGTGCTCGCCATCCCGTCCATCGAG
>NW_008826721.1:0-5216 GCF_000691245.1 Trypanosoma grayi
GCAACCCCATAGAACCCCCTCCCCCACTCAAAAAGCCTCGAATAGAATCGCCTGCAGCAAACCAAGAGGCAGCGCCTTTGCTTTTCCGTGGCCCAGCCAACTGCCCGGAGCGCCAAACCCGCTTCAGCTGTCAGGCACGCATTGTGATTCACATGGTCAACAAACATGGATTCACACACGCGCGCACACTCTGAAAAGCCAAGCATCCGACAGCTGCGCGGCCACCGGACACCCCGCCAGACCCAAGGCCCAAAAGCACAAATCTGGACACGGCAACCGATCCCAACCCGATCACCACAAAGCGCCGAGAATAATTCGTTTTCACCTTACGCGCGGCGCTGTACAAAACGCAGGCGGGGTTAGCGCGGCACTTTCACTGCTTTTCCCACCCATAATGCCAAAAAATAGAACGAAACGACGGCGGGAGGTTGAAGAGAAGGCCAAAGACTCGCCTTTTCAATGCCACCACTGTGGATTTAGGACCCTAACGAAGACGGGGCTCTTATCCCACATTCGTGTCAAGCATCGCCCCCCACAAAAGCCACCACGCGCAGCGGCCNGATTTAGGACCCTAACGAAGACGGGGCTCTTATCCCACATTCGTGTCAAGCATCGCCCCCCACAAAAGCCACCACGCGCAGCGGCCCCACGACAAAATCTAAGTTGTCCGATGTGTTACAAGGCCATTTACAATGCTGGAGGAATGGCAACCCACATCAAATATAAGCACCCTGGCAGGCCGAGCAATAGCATGTAAGAACCAAACAAAGAAACACCAAGGCCCCCAAAGGGAGAGAGAGAAAGCGAGAGATAGAGAGAAATCCACTGCCTTGCGCGCTGCCCCCATAAAGCAGTAAGTAATTGACGAAACATTATCACATCCCCCAAAGCGTACGAGAATAGAGGCATCTTTCCAGATGGAAGCACCAATAAAATACGATGGAAAAGAGCCCCCGCCACCAGAGCAGCAGAAAGAAATACAACGCAAGGTGTGCTTGAAAAGGTTCGCTGCTATTGATTCTGCCTGCTCACACTGCAGACAATTTTATGAGAGCCAAGGGGCACCCACGGCAGGAAAACCCCAGGGGCTCAAAGAGGATGCCCCCGAGGACCTGGCCCCCCTGCCTTTCTATGCCCAACATGCGGGCACCAGCGCCACAGCAAACACGGACCCACAAGGCACCGCATGAGCACACATGGGTTCAAGCTGGGCGCCGTTAAACCAAGCCAACGCAGAGAGTACAAAGAGACAAGCTTGCACCTCGTGGGCTGCCCCGCACCAAAGTGCCCCCACTGCCACTTTAATGCGGGCGGGGGAAACATGGAGAAGCTATGCTTCACGAAAGGGTTCGCTTAACACCTTCTTGCATTAAAAAGGCATTGTCCTCAACAGACTTCCCCGAAACAAACGATGACTACCATAAAATGGGAGCAGGCGCGCCCCATTCTCCCCTCTAAGCTCCACTAGTTTATAGATTTTTGACGAGCCCATCGCCAAACGAGCCGCCCCTATGCGCTGCTTTGGCCCACAAAAAGCGGCAAGTAGGCTTACGGGGTGCTGAGTGAGGGTTGCAGCCGCCAGAATTTGCCAGCGTGTGTTTTCCGAGACAGGCGGTCCTGCAATGTATTAAATTACACGAAAGTTAAGTAAAACAAAAAAAAAATAAAGAAAATGTGCTAGCGCAGAATTGTTCCAGTCGGCTGTTTTTCTGGGCCCCCACCCCTATACCAACCGCGCTTCTGTCCCGAGGGGCTGGTTACACCTTTGGTTCCACGAAACGAAGAGTCACATTTTGACGCCGAGCACGTGAAAAGAAGGTGGTGTAAGAGAAAGCATGCCCCTGTTGAAGGGCCCATTAAGGGATCATGTCTCTAATGATAGTCTGGGTAAAAACAGTTTTCAGCATGCGGTTGGACAGAATAGTCTGGGTCTTACTTTCTTGGATAGGAAATAAAAGAATAGTAAGATATTGTTGCCGTCAACGCTTGCCTTTCCGCATCTTAACATATAGGGAAAAAACTTTACGAAGGGAAAGCAATTAATTATTTTTGTTGGTTTTTAGTTTGGGAACAACCAAAAAAGGCCAATTTAATTTTTTTAGCTTCCTGCGCTTTTCTTCGCTAGTTCCACAACGTTGCCGGCTCAAGTGCTTTACGCCCCGATATCTGAAAATACTGTTTACAGGATATTCCAAAAGGGAACGTCGCGCCAAGTGCCGTCTACCTTCAGGTCTTTTGATACTCCATCGATTTTTTCCACTTACAGTATCTTTGTCTTTGAGTGCGCGTTTACTTCACGCACTATATGCTTAATGTCGGCGGCATCTAGACAGGTACGAAGCGACACCCCAGGATGTTGGCGGAAGACCCCCAAGGCCAGGCGAACCGCGCGAGCAGACGCTGATGAAACAATGCGGGGCGCTCTGCTCCAAGCGCCCCCGATGACGAACACCCCCACCCGAACTTTAAATAATAAGGCTTACCGCCCGCACGCTGGCGCATCTACGGCAAGGGTGGTGGAATTGGGCGCCTTGTGTCGGAGTGGGCCGTTTCACTTGCCAGTGAACACCCTAGCCATTTCTGAGCCAGGCGGGCGCGAGGTGTGGTTGCCCTGCTGAATCCTGAGGGTGTGGCGCACTTCGGTCTTATTGCGACAACTGCCGATTCACCATATTCAGGAAAAAATAATAGGGGAAAAGAGAGTTTCTCTGCCCGGCGGCCGCATACATCATGCGGGATGCTGTACTTTCTATTTCTTGTACGAAGAATCTGTTAAATGACGGTGCGTCCCGCAGTCGTCTTAAAGTGTTTTCTTGGCTTAGCGATGTCGTCTGCAAAACGTGATTAAAGTGAACTCCTAAGAAAACTTATTTCTGGCATTAACGCTGCCGCTTGCCGACTATGGTGCCGCATTGGCTTATGTTTTCTGACAAGCGTTTCCCCGCTGATCCAATAGAGAAGCTGACCCACCGATGTGTACGTTATCTATCCATATGTGAATCCTCTTTGCGAGCTCTGCTGCATGCAGCGTCTCTACGACCTCAGGAGTCCACGCCGAAACCCTAGCAATGGTATGCTGCATCTCAGGAGAGCATTCGTGTTCCTTTGAAAGGTGAGTTACTTTACAAGCTCATTAGATTCAGTCGGACACCGAAAATTTGCTCGTATGGCTTTTAGCAAAGCGACTCAGAATAGTTTATACCGCACCTTTCCTCTATTAAGTAAAAGGAGAGAGCAGGAGAGGACTTACATTTAATTCTCATCGCGAAAACAATGCCCCTAGTTTCCATAGTCGGGGATCTTCCAGTAATATCCAAACATTGTATTTATAGAGAAGTTAAAAAGCTTGCAATCAACTGAAGAAAAAGAGGTGCTAAAAGCACCCTTAACCCACCTCCCACGCCCCCCTTCGCAAGTTCCACCCCTTTGCAATATCCGCCGGTAATGCCTTAGCCCCGCTTGAGATGCCATCCGCAGGATTATTTTCCGACGCGACATAGCCCCAGGTGGCGTTTAGGCCCTGGTCGCGCAGCGCCCTGTCGATATGCCCCGCCCCTGCCGCCAATGCATCGGAATGCTTGCTGCTTTTGTTCATAATATGCATTGCTGCGGCGGTGTCGATGCATATGTGGGATGTGGTAGGCAAATTCCCCATGAAAGCGAGCAGGGCCAATCCGGTGGCCCTCGCTTCGGCCTGTGTAATGCTGTGGGGGGCTTTTTCCCACGCACCCCCCGTGGCCCACACACCCCCCCCATTATCCTTAAACAACAACGCGCCCATCCATATAAAGAGGCGCCGGACACTAAAACCCCTGAAGTCGGTATAGCTCTTGGGGGTTTTGCCGGATTATCCTGCAAAGAAGTATCCAACCATTTCCGCCCGACCTTAAGGGCAAGGGGGTAAAGCTGCTGGACCTTGGGCCTCTATCAGGCCCCTGTTTAGTCATGGCAGCCTTCGGCGCACCATTTTTAAAAAGAAATAATGACGGAAATGTGAACCCCCGCCGCACACATCGTGCGTGAAGTTGGGTCTTTCAATTCCCCAACCAAATTCTTTCGGAGGGGCGTAACGCTCTTCAATTTCTGCAATGTTTTCTCACTGAGAAATACCGTCTTAGCCGCGTGGTTGAAACAAAACCCTATGAATTCATAACGCGCGGTGGGGGCCTCATGGCCCCCCGCTATCGCGCCGCATTCGCGCATGTTTTCCTCAACGATGCCCCCCCAAATCCCTACGCTTTTACGCGGCCTTCTAATACGACCATTACCTTTCCACACGTGTAGAGTTGATTCCGGCGGGGCTGCATAAGGCGGTTTGACGGCTCCTCGGTCACCTGCCAAAACCCTTGCTTTGGTATGCGCAATTTCCGGGCCGCGTTTGCTCCCCATGGGGGGCCGTGTGAACTTTACCAGCTCACCCTTTTCCGTACGACAACGGAAATTTCTGGGTCTGTTTGCTGGCAAGGCTGCCTGAAAAAAAATGACTTTAGATCAAAAATGACAGCCGTCCCATCATAAACCGCACCCAGGTACTGGCAAAAAAATGCCCCAGAGGATCCATAGCCTCCTTGTCCTCTTGTTCATTTTTTTTTTTGCCTTTGGGCCATGCTATGAAAAGGCGGCACAGCCCCGACTGTTTTTCCTCCACTACCGTAAAAGGCACCACCCACCCGGTAGTGGGTAGCTTTGGTGCGGTTTGAATAATACCAGCCCTCTTCATAACCTGGGCGCCCCCTCCTGCCATTCTCAAGAGAGGCCCTCGTTCCCCTGTCCTGAAAATAGCTGGCTGTTGCGCCAAGTCCCACACTGCGTTAAACCGTTCCAGAGCCTTAGAATTGAGTCGGCTCCAGACCCAGCGCAGTGAGAGAGTATCTACATCTACCTGTTGTAACGGTAACTTGCTTTCATCGTTCTTATCGGTCACCCGCGTGCGATGGGTACGTCGCAAAATGCTATGCCCCTGAAAAAGTTGTACCTCATCCTTCTCCCTATCCGGATAGGCCCATGGAGTCAGAGCCCATTTGCTGACCTCGTTTACATATATGCCGTCAGGTGTGCGGATTTGTTGGCCAAAGCGACCCACGGCCCTATGTAGCGAGCTGTGCTGCGTGGCGGCTCTGGGGGGTCTGCGTGTTTCCCCAACTGAGCCCGCAGTCGAGGGTTGAGATCGTGTTCGATCACCGCTGCGGCTGCATGCGCCAGTGCCCCTCTTTTGA
>NW_008826722.1:0-486 GCF_000691245.1 Trypanosoma grayi
ACACTGCAATGAAACGCCGGGAGGCTTCTCAAAGCACCGCTCTGTTTCAACCCCTCGCTTAACCCAGGGAAAAGTTATCAGGAACATTTGAGAAAAGATGCTCCCAACAGGGGTCGAACCTGTGACCTTGGGCTTATTAGACCCACGCTCTAACCGACTGAGCTATGAGAGCCTTGGCCAAAGCAGAGTCGATGGCTTCCACATTTGGGTTCAGCTGCGGAGCAGGATTCAGGCAAAAAAGACATGAGAAACATTTTTTTCAGTTCAAAATGCGACACTATCCAAACCAATGAGAATAGTCTATACCTTACCTTCCCCTATTAAGTAAAAGAGAGAGAGAGAGAGAGAGAGAGCAAGCGAGACCTTTTATCTAGATCCCATTTCGAAAACCCCTTGCCCCTGGTACGCATAGAAAGGGGGACATCCAGTAACCTCAAGGCCTTCCCCTTATAAGGAAGTTAAAGCTTGTAGTCCCACTGACGAAAA
>NW_008826722.1:732-5203 GCF_000691245.1 Trypanosoma grayi
GGGGGGGGGGCGCCGATGAGAGACGATATAGCACAAGAAAGAAAAAAAATGTTTTTTTTCTTCCTCGTGTCTTTTCAACTAGCATCGATGGCCCCGCTAAAGAGCCACCTTCGTAGAGCACGCTCATCGCCGTCAAACTCCTGTATGGAAGGAGATCCTTCTGTTTTGTTTTGTATTTTTTTTGTTTTTGCTGTTTTTTTGTTTAGCTTATTTTGTGTATTTTGTTCTTTCTTTGCTGAGCCGGCGCATTGGGGAGACGCATATTGAAGGAATCAGACAGCCGTTTTCCCTCATCTGAGATCCCTTAGGCCTACTTTCCCTTTCCGTGTTAAAGCAGAACCGAGGGGTGGCGCGTTTTAACGACGAGCTCGAGAAAAATCGATAAACGGGCGAAACTTAAAAGGGAAAATGTACCACCCCTGGGCCACTATGGCAATTGTCATTTAACGGGGAAGACCGTCGAGGAGAAAGCTTTCCACAGCAAAAATGTACTGAGCAAAAAAATTTCGCGAAGCATAGCTTTTTCACTTTGCCTTCATCAATAGCAAAATGAAAGCAGAGACTATGTAGGGCAGGGAAACTCAATAAGTCCAAGCTTGTTTCTTCATACTGTTTACGTGAGCTCGGTTTTACGGTGTCCAGCCTGAATCCATGCTGAACCATGCGGAAAAGCATGTATTAATTTACCTCTGTGAAGGTAACCTCAGACAAGACCGTTTACTCCGAAAGCTACTCGAAGGTATTGGAATAGGGTCTACGGCAAACCCGAAGCAAAACAGGGTCTCCACGCAGGCAGGTGGTAGAGGCCCTAAAATTCTTGGTCTAGAAAGTAAAATCACGGGCGAAAGTTGTGTAATTAGTGCTTTTCATTAAAAACAAATGGGGGTGTAGTCGGTAGAGCACCTAACTCTGTGGTAACTCCTGCACTGTCTTTTTTATTCACTAGCCTACTAAAGAAATGATCTATTTTTCATATTTTATCTTGCGGAAACAATTCTCATTTTCCAGTTTCCCATATCCGTGCTTAGCTGGCGCGGGTGTGCGTTTCGAGCACCTACGCTACACAAAGACCTCTGCCCTGTGCGGGTGGCGAGGCAAAAGGCGATTCCGTACATATTTTTGTTGGTTTTTTTTTCGTTTATTAAAAATGAGTGGCCTTTTAAGGCCATCTATTTTAAGCTTCGTATAAATACAAAAATTCAAAGATTAAATAAAGAAAAATATGATTAAGCTGGAATGTATTTTTCCTTTGCTTTCCGCCGTTGTTACGGATGAAAAGTTAAGGCCAGGGTGGGTCTATTCTTTAGGTTGGGGCTGGGTTTTTAAAAGCGGCTGTGCATCTTGAAAAAAAAACGCACATCCGTAACTCACAAATCCGCTATTCACCTCTTCGTTTTAGGCGCACCGGAAGCTTATTTGCTAGATGTGGGCTTTGGGTTTTCTGCTGGGGTCTGTGGTGGGCGGTGCGTATCCTCAAAGGGGGCCTTACCCTTCCTAGGTGTCTTGGGCGGCACGGGGGCATACACTTTCTCGAAATACACGGATGGTTCTGCCAGCACCAGGGCAGCATTACACCTCGTAACCCCATGCGGCGGTATTTTTCTGCTCCCAGAATTGCACACCCCCCTTCATATCTGTACGATGGGCAAGTTCTAGGGGGCGAGGGTTTTGCAAAAACAAGCCTTTCAACCTTTTTATGCCGGCCTCTTTTGGCATACCTTGCAACTCAGGGCAACTTGGCTTTAAAAACCAGCTTAGTCAACAAACCGATCGATTTTGGATACGCGTTGCTCGGTTTGCGCCGGACAGTGCTAGTTAACCTTTTCGCGCCACCCACAGCGGAACGGCTCCTTTCGGGCCCGCCGCCCCCATTCACACTCTTAGATTGCATGCTTCTCTTCTAAAGCCGCAGAATGGGATTGAGAACTTGAGAAGGCGATATGATAGCCACGGAACCGACCTTGCTTGAGTAAAAAGTCATGGGGGCTGGCTGTGCATAAACGCTTTTTATTGCCGGATGCGTCGCTGTATCTATGATTTTATGAAATGGCGGTGGCGTTCCATTTTTCATTTATATATAGGTGTTCTGTTTGGAATAAAGTGGCAAACTGCCACAGTATCCGCCACAGGGATTTTTTTTAACTTGTGAAAAGAATGTGTGCGATGGGGGTTTGTTAATTATTTCTTTTGGAGATATTTCCTTGTTCATGATAATTTATTTTTGCCCCTCATGGTTGGATTTGTGGACAGAAAATAATTATGCCTTTGTGATGGTGATTAAGTTTTGAATTTTTTTCTTAGATTATATAAATATTAGTGCATTATTAAGTCTTCATTTTGTTGTTAGAAAGTGCCTTTTGAGTATCTAGTTGGTGGCTTTTGTTTCCTATACGCGGGGTAAATAAAACGATGCAGACGCACATCTGGCCGAATATGCGCGCCAACAGTGGGATGCAGAGGCTCAAATTACTTAACTGGTGTTTCGGGGTCCGAAACATCACGACGCAAGAGAACACTTTCTTCATACGGCTTTATTTTTCATTTTTTTATACAAGCGGCTCCCGCTTTACGGGGGGGCGGGGGTGGGGGTTCCGAGATTTCTTCGCGGATTGCAAATTTGCGGATCCTATTGTCCCCAAGTTTTGTTCAGAAAGCTCAACTTGCAATAATGGGGGCTTTGGA
Source organism: Trypanosoma grayi (assembly GCF_000691245.1). Classification (NCBI taxonomy): domain Eukaryota; phylum Euglenozoa; class Kinetoplastea; order Trypanosomatida; family Trypanosomatidae; genus Trypanosoma; species Trypanosoma grayi. The sequence goes on from NW_008826722.1 coordinate 3,415, forward strand.
AGAATTTATACGTGAGGAAGGCGTCTTGCAGTCTCAGCGGTGGAACCTTCAACGCAATTACGCAGCCGCCCGTGCTGCTTTGGAAAAACGCGAGGCTCGAATTTCACCCAGGGCTTTGGAAGCATGCCATCAAATTATGGCACAAAAAAGCGAGACGCGGGTCGAAAAAAATCAGTTGAAGGCGGAGTGGGCTGCCCGAAGCCAGCGGTAGGGGAGGCCCGGGCACAGTTAGGGATTCAAGAAAAGGAAGTGCGAGAGGCGGGGGCGCAACCGGTTGGGCTTTTGTAACAAGATGGCGCCGGCCCGGCAACAGCATCAAGACGCGCCAAGTCGCTTCGCACCAATCGGCGTTTGTCGCCCATGAAGTTTCCTTCCGCGCGATGGGTGCCTATCGCGACGAAGGGGGTTTCTCATACTGGGCGTTTTACTCCCCAGAAGGCGCGCAAATACCACGGGCTATGCCGTGAAGGTGCAGAGAGCAGACTTTCGCTTGATGTTTGCGCGGGGAATTCTCCGCGCAAAGATTTTACAGAGAAAGATGGTTCTTACTAATTCCGCCCGTTCGATGCGGCGACCGAGGTTCCACGGATTTTGGCCGGCGACATTCCTGGGTTAGCCTTTGCAATTCGAGGCGCTTGTTTTTTTNAGGGGGCTCCTCATATCAAGGGGTCTTTTTTTCAATGGTGAGAGATTGGGTTGCCGACATCGCGGTTTTTGGGGCAACCTTTACGCATTTTCCTGACCCCGGCCGGCGCCCTTAAATAACTTTCGTATGGCCGAATTGAAGGCCGCAGGCCCCTTCTTTCCGGAACCAAAAGCCGACAGCGCCGACGCGCGGCAGCCCACGAAGCCGTTCGCTTTGCCGGGGGGCAGGGCTTTATCGGGCAGCCCCGGGGAACGCCAGGCTTAAAAAATTTGCCGCTGTAGATTTCTAAGGCATACTATCGTGACGCGTGGTGTGGGGAAGGTGGCGGGGAAACCGGGGCACGCCATATTTTTTTCCAGGAGCGATGTCAAAAAACTCCCCGGGGCCTGCTCGGCCCCACCGCCGTAAGCGGCGGGCTGGCGCCACCTTATTTCCATAAGCGGCGCACCCCGCCCAGCCAACAAGCAGGAATCGTCACAAAGACGCCCCCCCCCCGAAGAGGCGGCAGCGCGCAATGGGGAGGTCGCCTCCGGGGCGCCACCCACCAATGACGGCCTGTTGTGCTGAAAGCGTCGCCCCGCTTCGCCGATCCGGGCGTGACGCATGGGGGCGGCGCGGTGGCACACGTTGCGGGGGGGGCTTTCGGCGTGGGCGAAGCAATTCTCACTGGCGAGAAGGTTCGCGGATTTTTTTTTGTTTTTGCCAGGTTCAGAATATACCGATAAACGGTTAGGGTGCTGCCGGCTTCCTGGCAGCAAGGGAAGCACATCCCCAATGGCACTCTTACGAGCCATGGTATTGCACGCGATGGTGCGCATTTGTCGATCCCCTCTCGGCATGGTGGTTCTGGGTGTCCACAACTGGGCTGCCTTGAGTGATGTCAAGCAGGCGGGGCACCTTCCAAGAAAAAAGCGCGTCTACTAATCCAGCCCCTGTCCGGTTGTACAAAAAAATTAATGTTTTTTCGGACCCTCCAAAAAAAAGAGAAATACTTTACCTTTTATTCAAGAAAAAAAAAAAGTTTTAGGCTTGTTTTTAACTCACCAAAAAAAACTGTCGCAAAGTGTAACTTTTGAAAACAAAGCTAGGCCACAAACAACTTGGCACAATATTTAACACGGTCCAAAAATCCCTCTTGGGCGT